>NC_133126.1:16747073-17047073 GCF_048418815.1 Hemitrygon akajei
CTGATACTCCAAAGGTGACTGGACAATATTTGAAAAAGTATCTGTGTTCTTCACTGTTAATTGCAGGTTTATCTATATTTGCAGCTGTGAGACTCAGCCTGTCAACTCTGGCAGAATGTTCTGAATTTAGGGAATTACTGTGTGGGAAGAGAAAATGTACTCTGCACTGAACAAAGAGAAATTAGACTAATGTGAATTCCTCAGGAATTTGACTCATTTACTGTTAAATTTGTCAAATAGTGGTTTTCAATCCATATGGGCTAACTTAGCTCTCAAAATAAATTGAGAGCAGTGAATGAGATGTGTTCCAAATTTGATATGGTAACAGAATACGATTGGCTATCTTAATTACATAATTTCTAGTATCAAATATTATAGTAGAAGATAAAAAGTCTAGAAAGTACATAACAGCATTTTGGTCCTGACAAACAATTTGCTATCAAATAGACAGTTTGAGAGTAGTTATAAATGGGTCTTTTCCTTGATAGAATGATATAATCAATAGTGTGCAACAGGGATTGTCCCTGAGGATAATTTGTATAAATGAGTTGAAAGAAAGAAAGAGACAAAGGTATGGTTCATAAATAAGCTGATAACAGAATCAGAATCAGATTTCATATCACCTGTACATGTCATGAAATTTGTTAGCTTTATGGCAGCAGTGAAATGAAATACATGATAAATAAATATAGGAAAACTGAATTACGGTAAGTATATATATGACTATTAAATAGTTAAAATAAGTAGTGCAAAATACCAGAAATAAAAAAATAGTGAAGTAGAGTTCATGGATTCAATGTTCATTTAGAAATCGGATTGCAGAGGAAAGAAGCTGTTCCCGAATGTGAGTGTGTGCCTTTAAGCTTCTGTACCTCCTTCCCAGTGGTAACAGCGTGAAGAGGTCATGCCCTGGGTGGTGGGGATCTTTAAAAACTGCCTTCCTAAGGCTCAGCTCCTTGAAGATGTCTTGGATTTTGTGGAGGCTGGTACCCATGATAGAGCTGACTAATTTTACAAGTTTCTTCAACTTATTCCTATCTTGTGCAGTAGCTCTCCCATACCATATTGTGATGCAGCTAGTCAGAATGCTCTCCGTGGTACATTTGTAGGAGTTTTTGAGTGTTTTATTTGACAAACCAAATCTTCTCAAACTCCTCATGAAATATAGCTGTTGTCTTGTATTCTTTTAGCTGCATCAATATGTTGCACTCAGGTTAGGTTCTCAGGGATATTGACACCCACAAACTTGAAATTGTTCACTCTTTCCATTTCTGATTCCTCTATGAGGATTGGCTTTCCTCTTCTTACTCTTCCTGAAGTCCACAATCATCTCTTTGGTCTTGCTGACATTGAGTGCAAGGTTGTTGCTGCAACATCACTCAACTAACTGGTATATCTCACTCCTGTATGTCCTTTCATCACCATCTGAAATTCTGCTAACAATGGTTGTATCATCAGCAAATTTATAAATGCTGTTTGAACTATGCCTAGCCACTGAGACATGGGTGTAGAGAGAGTAGAGCAGTGGGCTAAGCACACATCCCTGTAGAGCACCAGTATTAACTGTCAGCGAGACGGAGATGTTATTTCCAATCTGCACAGATCTTGGTCTTCCAGTTAGGAAGTTGATGATCCAGTTACAGAGGGAGGTACTGAGGCCTAGGTTCTGTAGCTTATCGATTAAGACTGTAGGAATGATGGTGTTAGATGCTGAGCTATAGTCAATAAACAGCATCCTGATATAGGTGTTTACATTGTCCAGGTGATCCAAGGCTGTGTGGAGAGCCATCGAGATCGCATCTGCTGTAGAATTATTGTGGTAATAGGGAATTTGTGATGCATTCAGGTCCTTCCTGAGACTGGCGTTAACTCTAGCCATGACCAATTGCTCAAAGCATCACTGTAGATGTTAACACTACTGGACGATATTGGTTGAGGCAGCTCAGACTGCTCTTCTTGGGTATAGTTGTTGCCCTTTAGAAGCAGGTGGAAACTTCTGACTGTTGCAGTGAGAGATTGAAAATGTCTTTGAATACTCCTGCTACTTGGTTGTATCTAACAAACACGTTGATACGAAAATATATTGTGAGATGGATATAAGGAAGCTATAGAGGGATACACATAGGTCAAGTAAGAGAGCAAAATTCTAGCAAATGGAATTTCACGACACATGTCAGTGATAATAAACCTGATTCTGATAATATGGAAAAATATGAAATTATCAAGGACGGTAGGGAAGTGCAACGATATCCGCGTTTCTAATGCATGATTTGCAAAGGCCAATATGGAAATGAGTAAGTAATTATGAAAGCCAACCGAATGTTTTGAGCTGTCTCTGAGGACCTGAATACAATATAGGGAGGCTACTCTTCAGTTACATAGGGCATTGGTGATACCAAATGTGGAGTATTATGTACAATACTGATTTCTTTATTTAAGTAATGATAATACTTAGGAAACAATTCAGTTCAGTGAAGGTTTACCAGACTAACAAATGGAAGATGCAGGTTGACATTTGAAGAAAGGTTGGACAAGCTAGACTTGCATCTGCTAGAGTGTAGGAGAAAGAAATTCATCAAAACGTATGAGATCCTGAGGGTTCTTGACCGAGTGGATAAGAATAGTGTGTTTCCTCCCATACTTCTTATTGGAATGTTCACATGTATGTTTATATACATAGATTTAATTCTGTGGTTGATCCAACTATGAAAATTCCACTAGCACTGCATGGGGAAGTGATGTCCTTGATCAGGTGTGTTGCTTGCCTTTTATTCATAGATTGAGTTTATATGAGAATGAATAAAAGTGAAGAGTTTCAGTATAAGTTTGCAATAAAAAGGCAAAATGCTGTCTGAAGCTAGTTGATCTAATATACACTTATGTTATTACACCAATCACTTTTCTAGTGATTTTAAATACTACGTGCACTGTATACACAAATTATATTGCTTTCTGTCCCATATTTTAATTTTTTCATATTAAAAATCTTGATGGGATAACATAATGAAATGTTACATCTTAACCAAAAATATAGAAAGGTGGCAAAAGAGACAGCTGAACTTACAAGAACCCAATAGATCAATACTAAACAGAGTTGTACTGTATTACGATTTGTGCCAAACAAAAGACAAGTGCAAATCCACTTGTTAGGAGAATTGAGGCTACACCGCTCTTTGAAATCAGTATGGAAAAAAATGATCACTTTCTAACAGTTTTCAATCTTGCAGTGTAATGGAGGTCTAAGATCATAATCAGGCAGTCAATCACATTGCATAGAGATCTTGGTTTATTATTTCATATGTGCACATGTTTTCAAGAGCCAGACTACACTTAGGTGGGTGGGTAGTAATGGAATACATTGATAGTCCTGGGAGAGGATCAAGATAAAGCTCCTTTCAGATGAAACCCAGACTTTGAGGCTCCCATCTACCCAGTTTATCTGTATTACAATTAAAATTATAATTGGCATACTTGAATCTTGGATATCCAATGACAAATTACTGAAGGAACCAGAATCCTCTTCCAAGAATATTTATTTACTTGTTATGCAGGGTTCACACAGCTAAAATACTTCTGACTCAGAGAATAAAATAAATGCTTATGAAATGAAAGGTTTTATTCAAAGTTTTGAACAGCTATAATTTTAATAAAGTCATAGAAATTCAAAAATACTGAAAGCAATAGGAAGCAATATAAACTTTATAAATATCTTCACTTCATTTCAAGAGTATAGCAGAAAGTAAAGAGGCAAGCAAGCAAAAGATGGCTTTGTGACAAAAAAAGCAATATCTATCTTAACTTGGGATATTTAACATGCTTGTGATGTTTTCAGTCTAATGCTGTCTTTCAGTAGGAGATTTCAATTGAAAATTGAAATTCAAAATTTGTGCCACAGATGTGTTTTACACCTCAACTACTTGCATGCTATTTGGAAAGGCTTATTTAATTTAGCTTTTATGTTGAATTATATTTTTATTTTCATCTTACTCTTAAAAATATCTAAACAAATTTGTTAACAATACTCTATTACAAGATCTGTGCTTGTTTTTTTAAAAAATAATTTGAGCTTATAGAATTAAATAAATTTTATGATATAAGAAGGCACATGACCTATCCTGTTTGTTCCAGCTCTTGAAAGTACTATCTTCCAGAACTTCCAGAATGGTGCACATCATGAAATTTAAGTTGGGATCAAGGTACATGATACCACAGTTGCACATTTTCAAGGGTCTAATGTGGCACTCTTGGTCTTCTCTTCAAAGGCTGGGTTCACACTCGGAGCTGCGACATGGAGTGGGACCTTTGAAGCTTAGAATTTGCAGGATGGCAATAGGGACATTGGATTACAATATTTGGGTGAAAGAGAAACAGTGGTGGGAGTGAAAAGGGCCTGCAAATTGTTGATATCAAGGGGAGATCAGTGATCACTGGCTGGAATGGGAAGAGTGGAGATTATCAGATCATAGTTGAGGTAATCAGAACTGATAGCAGGTGTGATACTGAGTATATCAGTGAATCTGTGGGTTTAGAAGGACCAGAGGTCACTGAGATCTTTTGGAAATTCAGGATCATTGGGAGAAAGGCCCAAGGATCTAGTCAAGCTATATATTTACCATGGTAATCTCCCATGATCACAGTGCTGTGATCTTATGACACAGTCTTAAGATTGTGTCATCCGGGAAGTGTTCAATACTGAGCAGCCCCAGGGAAAAGTGGTCCAAATAGAGGCTCCATGAAAGTAAAAAGCTCCGAACATTACTGTCTATATTTATAAAATATCTTTTTTATGAACATTCATCTGTTCCTCTTTTATGGGCTCAGCTTCCACTGCTGCTATTTTAGAAAAAGTAGCCCCTAACAGTTAAACAGGCATTTTGTGGATTTTATTTGGAGATATATTGATAGCAAATCCTTTTGAAGTTTGAGAAATGAAAAAAGCTCCTTTGGCTCTTCCACTTTTTTCCACAAAACAGCTTTTTATTTGCCTCTCTTTAAAAACTGATTTGTCACCTGAAGACATCAGAAAGACAGTTGGACTGGTGAAACAATCTCAAGATAGTCAGGGATGATATATAATGTAAAAGTCATTCAGTGACCTGGAGCCTGAATTAATTTACTTCACAATTTAGTGCAGGATATATATATATAATTTTACAAAGAATAAAACTTTTAACAACATTTTTATATCTGGTTGCCAGATATCTATTTCCTGTTTAAGAAATTTATTTGAAACATACTTAACAATGAAAAATATGGCTAATGCTATGTGTTATGCAGTGAGAAAATACTGAAAACCTAAAAAGATTTTTAGAGTCATAGAATCATAGAAAAGTACAACATAAACAGGCCCTTTGCCCCATCTAGTCCAGGCAGAACCATTTAAGCAGCCTACTCCAATCGAACTGCACTGAGAACATAACACTCCATACCCTCACCTTCCATAACGTTGAAATTGAGTTCGCATGCGCCACTTGTGCTGACAGCTTGTTCCACACTCTCATGACCCTCTGAGTGAAGAACTTTCCCCTCATGTTTCCCTTAAACTTTTCATCTTTCATCCTTAACCCATGACCTCTGGTTGTAGCCCTGCTGAACCTTAGTGGAAAAAGCCTGCTTGTATTTACCCTATCTATACCCCTCATGATTTTGTATATCTCTATCAAATCTCCTCTCAATCTTCTACATTCCAAGGAATAAAGTCCTAATCTTTTCAATATTTTCTTGTAACTTAGGTTCTCCAGACCCAGCAATGTTCTTGTAAATTTTCTCTGAACTCTTTCAACCTATTTACATCTTTCCTGTACATAGGTGTCCATAACTGCATACAATACTCCAAATTAGGTCTCCCCAATGTCTTCAATGTCTTATACAACTGCAACATAACATTCTATTTCTTGTACACAATATTTTGATTTATGAAGGCTAACGTGCCAAAAGCTTTCTTTAAGACCTTATCAATTTGTTCTACCACACCCCTCAATGCTCTACCATTCATTGTGTAAGACCTAACCTGGTTGGTCCTACCAAAGGGCAGCACCTTGCACTTGTCTGCATTAACTTCCATCTGTCATTTTTCAGCCCATTTTTCCAGCTGGTTCATATCCCGCTGCAAACCATAATAGCCTTCCTCTCTGTCCACCATACCCCAACCTCGTCTTCCAGCAATTTGTTAATCCAGTTAACCACATTATCATCCAGATTGTTGATATAGATGACAAACAATGATGAACCCAGCACCGATCCCTGTGGGACATTGCTAGTCACAGGCTTCCAGCCAGAGAGGCAACCATCTACTACCACTCTTTGGCTTCTCCTACAAAGCCAATGTCTAAATCAATCTACTGCTTCACCTTGAATGCCGAGCAGCTGAACCAACCTCCCATGTGGGAACATGTCAAATGCCTTGCTAATGTCATGTAGATAACATCCACTTCCTTGCCTTTACCTACTTTCCTGGTAATTTCATTGAAAAACTCTATAAGATTGGTTAGACATGACCTACTACACATGAAGCCATGCTGAATATCCTTAATCAGTCCATGACTATCCACATACCTATCTATCCAGTCCCTTAGAATACCGTCCATTAACTTTTCCACAAAAGGCCAGTCAGACCCACTGGCCTATAATTTCCTCATTCTGTTTAGAGCCTTTTTAAAATAGCCTGTCAGGCCCTAGGGATTTATTTACCCTAATTTGCCACAGAGCAGCAAGCACCTCCTCCTCAGTAAATTGTATAGGGTCCATGAAGCTGATGCCACTTTGCCTCACTTCCATAGACTCTGTGTCCCCATCTCTTTTGGCTTTACACATGGATTACCATTCTGATCTTCTAGCGGACTAATTTTGTTCTTAACATATCTGGAGAATCTCTTAGGATTCTCCTTCACCTTGTCTGCTAAGGTAACCTCATACCTTCTTTTAGCCCTCCTGATTTCTTTCATATTTGTTCTCTTGCTTTTCTTATACTCCATAAGCCCATATCTGCTATGCACCTCCTCTTTGTTCTTAACCAAGGCCTACACCTGTTATCAAGGCTCCCTACAGCTGTTATATTTACCTTTTATTCTGACAGGCACATACAAGCTTTGTACTCTCAAAATGTCACTTTTGAAGGCCTCCCAATTACGAAGTATGCCTTTGCCAGAAATCAGGCTGTCCCTATCCCCACATGCCAGGTTCTTTCTGAAACCATAAAAACTGGCCTTTCTCCAATTTGGAATCTCAACCCACGGACCAGGCCTATCTTTTTTTTTTACATATTTACTTTGAAGCTAATGGCATGGTGATCACTATGTATGAAGTGTTAGCCTACATAAACTCTGTCACCTGCCCCGTCTCACTCCCTAATAGCAGATCAAGTATTGCACATTCTTTCATTGGGACTTCTAAGTACTGTTTAAGAAAACTTTCTTAAACACATTTGACAAGTTCTGTTCCATCTGGTCCTTTTACAGTATGGCAGTCTCAGTCAATATAGTAAAGTTAAAATCATCAACCATAACAACCTTGTTTCTTGTAATAGTCTGTGAGCTCTCTACAGATTTGTTGCTCTAAATCCCTCGGGCTGTTGGGTGGTTTAATGGATTATCTTGGGTGTTATCAAACTTCCTGAGGTGCTAGAATTATATTCATTCAGGCAATCCATTCATTTATTTGTATTCTTTCTCTTGACTTATGCATTGTACATGGAGGGAAGACTTTCAGTTGTCAGGAGGTGAGTCACCAGCCCCTGACTTATTTTTAGAAATTGTATTGTGTATCATGTTGGTCCAGTTTCTGTTTATATAATATGACCCAGTGATTTTGACTGTGGGGAGAAGTTTATGTATATTGGTTAAATGGTTAATCTAGCTCCAGTCATTACTGACATATTTACAATGAAAACTAGTTATTACTAATCAGCCTGTGTCTGAATGTTGTCTGAGTTTCGCTGTATAAAACTACAGGCCACATCATTTGTTGAAGTGTTGTGATTGGAACTGAATGCTGAGTAATGGATAAGCATATATTCCTAATAATGATTTAATGATAAGAGAGACCATTGATGCAGCCTTTAAAAATGGTTGACCTCCCACATTTACAATTACTTTCCTGCAATTGAAGTATGACTTCAACTACTGGAGAACTTTTCCCTTGACCTAAGTTGTATGTGGGTTCACTATGTCACAGTTGTTCATATACTAATCATGGTAGCAAGAGCAGTCACTCTCACAAAAATCTCTGAAGCTTAGAGATGACAAATAAAATATATGTGGCAGAGTATTTCAGTTGAACATAATTTAACAGCTAACACACACAAAATTCTGGAGGAACTCAGAGGGAAAGCAGCATCTATGGAAAAGAGTACAGTCGACATTTTGGACCGAGACCCTTCAGCAGGACTGGAGAAAAAAAAGATGATTAGATTTAAAAGGTGGGGGGAGGGGGAGGGAGAAACACAAGGTGAAAGGTGAAACCAGGAGGAGGAGGGGTGAAGTAAAGAGCTGGGAAGTTGATTGGTGAGAGAGATACAGGTCTGAAGAAGGGGGGAGTCTGATAAGAGAGGACAGAACACCGAAGAAGGTCGAGGGAGGGAGGAGCACCAGAGGGAGGCGATGGGCAGGCAAAAAAATAAGATGAGAGTGGGAAAACGAGATGGGAAATGGTGAAGGTGGAGTGGGGGGAGCATTACTGGAAGTTCGAGAAATCTATGTTCATGCCATCAGGTTGGAGACTACTGTATAGAATATAAGGTGTTGTTCCTCCAAACTGAGTGTGGCCTCATTGCGACAGTAGATGAGGGTATGGATTGACATATAACTCATTATCACCTTGTTCTTCTCCCTCCCCTCCCCCACCATAATAATCTTCTCTTCATCTTTTTTTTGTCTCATTCCTAGTACAATTATAAGCATGGACTAGGGACTTCATAAATTCTCGCCAGCAACTTTTATCTTCTGTCTCCAGGGTTCCCAACATATTTAAGAAGGTCCTGTTAAAGCTCTTAACAGGGTTTCCTCTGGGATGATATGATGTAGTTCTGAATTTTTGAATTCCAGTTATTTTACACAATTCTTTAATCAAATGGGATTTGAAGTCAGGCCCTTTATTGCTGTGTAGGCGCTTGGAATAACTGTAATGCAAGATGAAATGCTCTCATAGGCACTTCGCAACTGTCTTGGCTTTTTGGTTAGGTGTAGGAATAGCCAAAGCATATTTAGTGAAATGATCAGTTATTACTGACACATCTTTTGTGTTACTTTCATTGGGTTCTAATGTAAGAAAATCCATGCAGACCAGCTGCAGGGGTCGAGTATTCACAATATTCACTAATGGAGTAGCTTCCTAGGGCAAGTTCTTTATTCTTGTGCATCAACTGCATGTTTTAATCTTGTGTTCTACACCAGCAGCCATTTTAAGCCAATAGAATTGGCTACTGACTAAGTCCAGGGTACAGTCAATACCCATATGACCAAAGTCATCGTGAAGACTCTTAAGTACCTTAGATTAAAACTTTTCAGGTAAAACAAGCTGGAATGTTGTTTTATCTCCGGTTAGATCTTTTATTGTAGAGAATTCCGTCTTTTAGCTCTAGACAATCGCATTCTCTGAGAAGGCAGGGTAGTCTGGGGATTGCATTTCTCACTGAAGGGGATGGTTTTTCTCCAGCTTCCATCTGCTTGATGATCTCCCCTATACAAGGATCTGCTAACTGGGAGTTTGTAATCTCAGCTTCAGAGAGATGAGAGGTGACTGGTAATCCTCCACACTGACCTTCTTGTGCGTAACTGTCAGGTATAGCACTTGAATACAGTACATTTTTAAGGATTGAACATGCGCAATGGCAACATTTGCGGCAGGTTCTGTTTGTTAGACAAGACAACCCTCACGTCCAGCTTGTACAATGTCAGTGCTAACTTCAAACACATCACCTGAGTTCACCAGATGATTTCCAGTAAACTTCGAGATACGTTCGCGCTCTTTCTGGGACTTTGTTTCACCAAGCAAGATCTTGGAGCTTTTGGGACATGCTTTGCCAACATCAATCCCTGTTTGCCCTGCAACAGAAACTGCTCCAAGTATAAAATGAGGCTTAGGAGCACTATGACATGACTCCCACTCACTCCTTCTCTTTTCAAGCTGTCTTCTCTTTTCTGCTACTAAAGCTGGATTGGGTTCATAGCAGCAAGAGCTGGCTATGTGCCCATCTTTGCTGCATTTGCAATAGTACCAAGGTTTTGGTTTTACACTTGGCTGTTTGTTAGTGGTTGTGGACTCTTGCTTATCTTTTGTATCAACCTTTCCTTTTGGTGGTGTATCACTTGCTGTCTTAGAGCTCACTTTTACCTTCTGCTGTTTTGTAGCTTGTAGAGTAGCCAGTCGACTTTGAAGCTCAGCGATTTGTTTAGTCAGCTGAGAAGTAATTGAAATTAGCTGTGCTACATCATCTTCTGTGCAGGCATCTGTGGTCTGAAACTGTATAACGGCACATTTAGTGACTGTTCCTAAATGCTGCTTCATGCATGCGGATCTGGAAGCATGCTTGTCTTCCTCAGTGTGTAGGAATATCAATATCTCGGTAAACGATGGTGGGTTTTATTTTTCCTGTTCCAGTTGCAGCTCCAGCATTGGAGAGTGGTCCCAACATCCCCTACAAAACTGTTTTAGGGGATTCTTGTTAGCCTCAGTTTCAGCAACTCATTTTATAGTCAGTGTCAACATTACCTGTAGCCGCTGCAGGTAAGCAGATGGTTTTTCACCTGTGTTCTGTATCCTGTTCATGAATTTGGCAAACAATTCATCTCTGTCTTCCATGGTGGCAAAAGCTGAATCTAGTTGTATGTAAATAGTGGGTGAAGACCAGGGCTTATTGATTTGATGATGCCAGATGCTGGTGGAAGAATACTTCCACATATTTTCCATGTAATATGAAGATCAGACACACTTGGTCTTGCAAGAAAAGTTCAACACTATCACGCCAAGTCTCATAATCTGCCTCAGTAGGTGGATGAGGGGTTGTACCAGAAAAAGTTCGGAGTCTTACTGGTGGATTGCCAAGAACCATCAAGTCATCACTGCTCACAATGTGCTTGACTATGACTCTTTGAATACCTGGAGAGTTTAGATCATTGGAAGAGACGGATGGGTTCACTGCAACTCTGTTAGTTTGTATTACAGGGATTGAGTTATTCTGCACAGCAGCTAGAACTGTTTCTGCCTGGTTAGTATCAGAGGAGTCAGCTCTGAATTGAAGAGTTGTGGTCCTGTTACGTAGATCTTCAGCAGTTTGAACAGTGACTGTTTCCCTACTCTCGAAAGTAAGGATTTCACTGATCTGGGTTAACATCTGTCCCAGGATTTCATCATAATCTTTCACACTGTGCTTCACTAAGGTTTTCAACTCACCAAGGTAAACTTGAGTGGTGTCTTTTCCAACTTTCTGAGTGTAAACCCTGGCTAAAGTAACTACATGGTAGGAAATCTTTTGGTCGCCACTTGCCTGTTGAGCGTACGGTAGCAAGGGCTGGAGATCTTGCATGGCAGAACCAAAATTGTACTGTTACGTACCCCGTAATGGGTTAAAAAGGACCAGCAGAAATGGACACACCTGGAGTCTGAGTCTTCCGTTATAAACACTATTTTATTAATAACTACATGATAAATATAAAACAAAATAAGGTAAACAGGTTAGACAAGTATATGCATATATAAGTGAGTAAATAAAGTTCCCAAGCTTCTCCCAGCTCAGGTGATTAGATGATGCAATCTTACGATGGTATGGTAAGAAGTCAGTTCAGTTCTGGAATTTGAATTGAGTAGAGGAGAGAGAGAGAGAGAGAGAGAGAGAGAGAGAGAGAGACTCGTCACAGTACTCGACTGTGTGGTACTTGGAAATTCTGCACTGGGGACAGTTAGAGGAATAACTCTGGAAATTGAGCCATATTTATTTATTAAGTATAGTATTTCCTCATCTTTTTCTGTTATGCCAATGACTAAAATAGCATTTGGGATTTTGACACCCTTTTCCTCTATGACTTCCATTTACTCATTGAATTGAATTGAATTGAATTTCAGTTTATTGTCATTTAGAAACCACAACTGCAATGCAGTTAAAAAATGAAACAACGTTCCTCCAGAATGATATCACAAAAGCACACGATAAAGCAGACTACACCAGAAAATCCACATAACATTTGGTGATCCCCAAATCCAGAGTCCGGAGAGGCTGCTGTGTATTAATATCGCGCTACCATCTTAGCGCGTTCCCCGGAAAGGAGCTCCAAACCCACCAGACAAAACAAGACTACCCAAACACACCAAATCAGGAGACCAACTCTACCACCCAACAAACCAAAAACTAAAGCTACAAGACCTACACAAAACCATATAGTTACATATAGTTATAATTAACATATAGTTACAACAGTGCAAACAATACCATAATTGATTAAAAAAAAACAGACCATGGGCACAGTAAAAATAGTCCAAAGGTGTTAAAAGACTATAAGTTCGAAAGAAAGCACCACACAGTTTCCACAAGTCCTCAGGATCCTGATAGACTCGTCATCCCATGCAGGCGGCAGAAGGGAATACCCCCGCTATGGACTTACACAGTGCCACTGGACTCAGCCTTGCAGGCGCAGCACACAGTGAAAGTGCCCCGACCGCAGTGGACCCGAGTCCATCGAACCTTCGAGCCTCCGACACAGCCTCTCCGAGCACCATCCTCTGCCCGCAACCCCGAGGACTGGGGGCCTGTTCTTTCCAGCAGAGACCCGGACCTCACAACAGCAGCAGCAATGAAGAAGGCCTTCCTGGAGATTTCCAGATGTTCCTCAGTGCTCCCACGTCTATTTTTCATCAGATTAGGATTGTGCACGGCACCCTGCTTGACAAGTAACAGATATCAACTCCAGAGAGTCCGCTGCAAACTGCGTCACGCCGCCATCTTGAAGATGAGTTTTTACATGAGTAAGAACAATTCAAAATTCCAACATTCTGTATAGGTTACAAATCTCAGATATCAACAAAAACCTAATTCCTGTTTAGTTAGAATCAGTGATATTCAGTAGAATAACCTCTGTTATTCAAATTTCTCTAACTAATTAGATCTAGTGTTTTATTCCCTATTTAAAGGCTTACACACTAAACTTTTTTTTATCCCCAGTTAGAAAACTAATTGAATGTCTATTCTTAAGTATAATGGTTAAATTCAGTTTCAGTTCAAGTATGTCTAAAAATTGAAATTCAAATTCAAAAATTATATATCTATGCAGCTTAACTCCTTTCACAGCAATTCTCCAACATCACAAAGTAAATCTCATTTAGTAACTTATCAAAGTCTTACAGAAAATCAAATTCAGATCCTTTGGATGAAAATAACCATATACATGCACCGTATTAAATTCTCTACATCATGAAACATTTCATTCCCGCACTAGTTTTTCATCTTGGGTGGCTCGCCATCTTGTTTTGTTGGACGAAATTGTACATCATACATGGAAAGTCGATTCACAAACTTGTAGAAAAAAGCTTGACCAAATCCCTTGGTGTGATTTAACAGAACTAATTCCTGGTTGCACGGTAGTGATCTTGGTCACTCACCTATGGCAATATTGTCTCACTATAGCTGCTGCTTGTTATAGCTGTAGCTTCAATAGATCGTCTCTCTTCCTGGGGTTTCACCCTGAGATTTTCAAGAAAGGATGCTCACTACTAATTCCACTTTTAACAGTTTATATCTTTAGTTTCCAATAGATTGCTGCATTTCTCTCGCTGTCCCACGCTGCGTCAGTCATGTCTTGTTGTCACATATTTTTCCCCTCCAAGTTTTTTTTTAAATTCAGCAAACCTCGTTTCCATCCCTCCACAGATGGAGCTTCCTAACATCACATCTTTAGGTTTAATTAACTTGGGTTACATAAAGAGTCGATGTTTCGGGCAAAGACCCTTCATCAGGACACAGTGGCAGCGCCGAGGTGGTACTTGCTGGTGCTGTAGCACCAGCAGAAATTACATTAGCACCACCAAGAAATTAACTGAAATTTGACAAACAAATTGCAGCTGCTTTCTCTGTATAGTTTTGAATATAGCTTATTTCTTCAGTTGATCTAGTGAAACGGTGCCCCCACTTACCATAGCACCCACACAGCAATAAAGTTATAAACTATGTGCAGGTCTAAGGTCAGATCCACTCTACACTTCTGCTTATTCATTCGTTGTCAATGTCTTGCCATTGCTGTCCTCACACAGATCAGTTAAGCTGATCTAAGATCACTTAAGGTGGTGATATCACTCACTCTCACACAAGAGATTGATCGCATACATATATTGTGCAGGATCCAGGCGCAGACCCATGGTCTTGGGAGACTAACGGATGCCACACACACACATTGTGCTTTTACAAGCTAGCGTGGGCCTGGCACGTGCGTATTTTGGCCGGTGTGAAAAATGGATCAATTTTTAGTGAGTAAACGAGGAATCAGTGGCGTCTCAGCCTGAGCCTGTCTTAATTGAAAGTGACATGCAGAAAGAAGTAAGTGGGGATGAGCACGACAGCAGTTCATCAAAGGAGTGTGAGGGCAAACTAGAGGAACAAGAAATGGAGCGGGATTCGGAAGGGAACATGGATATAGCTGCTGTTAGTGCTAGTGGGAATACTGGTAGCGATATTAGCCAGCAGCCTGAGGAAGGACCCTGTCAGCCAGCATTGAAAAAGTACCCTTCACAACAGTTTGGCAATCAGCAAAGGAGTTTTATTCGTGGCTGGTTTGACCTGTACTCCTGGCTGGAATATTCGATCATGAAAGATACCATGTTCTGCTTCGCATGTAGGCATTTCCTGTGTGGAGGACATGGGTTCCATTCTGAGTCTACCTTCACTGTCATAGTTACCGCAACCAGCGGAAAGCTACAACAGCTTTCAAAACCCACCATGTAAGTGCAGTTCATAAGTTTGCTATGGAGGCATGGGCTGAATTCAGATTGAGAAAACAAGATGGTTCAAGATTGGGAAATGATAAAGGACATGCAAAGATTGTCCAAGAAAATTGTGAGTATAATATTACATTTACTGCTATTAAGCCTACTGGTTTTGCTTGGACTTCCAAGCGGTGATTCTGTTGATTTTTGTTTTAAATTCAGTAGCCAAATTAATTGAGGTATTGCATGGTCAGAGCACGATTTGTCCAACTCCTGTTAAGGTCTTGCATCTGTAGTTTGCTTTATTTGACTTTAATAACGGTGTATCTTTTGGCATTGTCTGTCTATGTAATATGAATAGCAGTGGATGTTGTGGGTTAGTGTTGTGTTTTACAGTTGAAAAGCACGCATTTGACGCTGATTGCGGGATTGGTGTGTGATTCATGTTGTGCGCTGTGGGTCAGTTGCTATGTTGGTTTGTTTGTTTATGCTCTGTGTAGCCCGGGTTTTCTCCGATGCTGTTGACACTGTCACAGTTCGCTTCTATATTATGTCTGTCAATTGCTGTTGCTTGTGAATCAACAGAGGCATTTATAGTAGGCACATAATGCTTGAAACTGACTTTTGAAAGCCACACGGCTGGCCTTCTGAATACATATTACCATACAGTACATCAGCAACATCACTGAATAATTCAGCCCCACTGTAACACCAGCAAGAAAAGATCTCTGGTGCTGAAAAGCAAGGGTGAACAAATCGAATGCAGCCTGCCCTGCTGAGTTCCTCTGCATTGTGTGTGTTACTCAGCATTTCCAGTATCTTCAGATGCTCTTGTGTTGGTGTTTTTTAAAATAATTAAGTCACATGTTTTAGTAAAGAAACGTTGACCTATGTACAGCCACTAAGTAGCTTGTTACTCTTTGAGGGAGAAGGTTGTTGATTTGATGTGTATTTTTCCCCCCTATCTATAATAAAGTTACTTTACAGGTGCAGGTCCAAAACCGGTACACCTGAAGTTTAGTTTAAGTCCCCTCCGGAACGAACCATATTTAAAAGACAGAAATATTTATCTCCCCCAGAACAAACCATATTTAACAGAAACATTTATCTCCCCTAGAACAGTAAGGGGTAAAAATACACATCAGTATCACTTTAATACTTAAAAGTGAAGAGGGAATGAACGGTCCATTATATTTAATCGCGCCCCTGTTACTCGAACTAAGATATCTGTTTTATCATTCTGCGTTACTTGAGTAATCCTCCGGTAAGTTTCCAGTTCAATCGTACCTACACGATAAAACAGCGTCCACGGGCAGAACTAGTGATGATAATTGATATAAAAAAAAAACACGATGAAGGTCGGTGCATTTTGAAAGGAATGAAATTGGGATAATTAAAAGTGTTATCGAAACGCAGACGGTAATTTGGGACGGGGCGCGTGTTGCGCGCCGCTTTCAAACCGGTCTCGTGCGGGACGGTTGAAGCGCCATTTCAAAGCCCACTTCCAAAGAGGGGTAAAGGAAAACTCAGAGGTAAATTAAAGTCTGTTTCACTTCGAGATTTTCACATCTTCAGCGGGGCACCAGGAAAAACAGTCCGTCATTTTAAAGCAAAAAAAAAACCTTTCTATCATTTATTGCTACTTTAAGGAATACTGGGGGAAATTGAAATCATTTACAAAGCAAAACTACAAATGCTTGGATTGTATAACCTGTATCTGAATTAGTCATCTAATTTGTGTGCAACAGGATTTTTCTTAAAATAGGATGAGCTACAGTGATCTTTGAATCTCTGTTTTCTGTATATATTCTCACTCCCCCATCCTTCTGCAGACTTCAGTTCTTCTAAAAGGTAGCTGTTGATTTCTCTCCCCATTTTACTCTTTTTGTTGAGCCATTTTACTGGAGCTGAGTTTTTGACTGCATAAACTCAGTCATAATGTCGCCAAGCTGAACTTATCTAGCTTTGAATGTCATTATTACCTGCTGACCAATGCAGTCTTTTGGGTACCTTTCGAAAATTTGTAACATTGGTTTACGCACATTTTTACCTGTTCACCCATCCTTCCAGTCTCCCAATGCATTGCAGTTTTAAATGTCTTTTTCTTATTGTTATCTTGCTTGCCAGCTCTTGCTAACCCCTCACCTTGTAATAATGGCCATCTCCCCTCTATCTTTCAGACAGGAAGGACCCAAAACATTGACTATCCATTTATGTATATGGATTTCAGTAAGGCATTTGATAAGGTTCCCCATGGAAAGCTCCTTCAGAAAGTAAGGAGGCATGGGATCCCAGGAGATCTTGCTTTGTGGATCCAGAATTGGCTTGCCAACAGAAGACAAAGGGTCGGTGGACCAATGGTGTTCTGCAGGGATCTGTTCTGGAACCTCTCCTCTTTGTGATTTTTATAAATGACCTAGATGAAGAAGTGGAAGGGTGGGTTAGTAAGTTTGCTGGTGACACAAAGGTTGGGGGTGTTGTGGATAGTCTGGAGGGTTGTCAGAAGTTACAGCGGGACATCGATAGGATGCAGAACTGGGCTGAGAAGTGGCAGATGGTCTTCAACCCAGGTAAGTGTGAAGTGGTTCATTTTGGTAGGGCCAATTTGAAGACAGAAAATAATATAAGTAGTAAGACTCTTGGCAGTGTGGAGGATGTGAGAGATCTTGGGGTCTGTATCAATAGGACACTCAAAGCTGCTGTGCAGGTTGATAGTGTTATTAAGAAGGCATATGGTGTGTTGGCCTTCATCAACCGTGGGATTGAGTTCAAGAGCCATGAGGTAACGTTACAGCTATATAAGACCTTGGTCAGACCCCACTTGGAGTACTCTGTTCAGTTCTGGTCACCTCACCTACAGGAAGGATGTGGATACTATAGAGAGAGTGTGAGGAGATTTACAAGGATGTTGCCTGGATTGGAGGGCATACATTATGAGAATAGATTGAGTGTACGTGGCCTTTCTCTTTGGAGCGATGGAGGATGAGAGGTGTATAAGATATTGAGGGTCATTGATTATGTGGATAGCAGAGGCTTTTTTCCAGGGCTGAAATGGCTAACGCAATGTTTAATGCAGGAATGCACTGCTGGTGATGATGGTGGGAGTGCTGGAAGCAGATACAATAGGGTCTTTTAAGAACCTCTTAGATAGGTACATGGAGCTTAGAAAAATAGAGGGCTATGCACTTGGGAAATTCTAGGCAGTCTCTGGAGTATGGTCGGCATAACATTGTGGGCCGAAGGGCCTGTAATGTGCTGAAAGTTTCTATGCTCTATGTTCATTTCCCTCTACAGATGCTTTAGGACCTGCTGACTTCCTTCAATAGTTTGCTTTTTTTTGCTCCAGATTCTAGTGTCTGAAATCTTGTATCTGTAGTCATATAAAGGTAATCTTCAGAGAGATTGAGGGAACACTAGTCTTTGATGTTCAAGTGTTTTGAATCACAAAGTATCCCTTATCATAAGGGGCCTACCATTTACTGAAAACTTAATTGTACCAGCCACCTAAAGTATGTGGCTATGAGATCAGGATAGAAGCTGATTCAGGTGACTCAATTTTTGACATCAGGATGTCTTTCTACCATCAATCGTCTGTCCATAGAGTGATGGAATACAGTTTACTTGTCAAGATGAGTGCAATGCCAACAACACTCAGATGTTTTGCACCATACTAGACAAAGCAACCCACTTGTGGCATCTCATGTACTGTCTTAAACATCTATTCCACCACAAACTGAGTATAGTAGCTGTAGTGTGCACCATTGTTATAAACTGCACTGGAGTTGCTGGCTACTCTGCACACATGACCATTACCACCAAGCAATTCAAGGAGACACCACTACTACAGCTTTCCTTTAAAGAAACATACTATCCTGACTCAATAATTTATTTTGGTTCCTCACCTTAGAACTGAAATTCTGTAACTCAGTAGCTAACAACACTCTGGAAGGAACTACACCTTATGAGTGTTGATTTATGATGTCTCATTCCCATCTTTTAAATATAATGAATTGCTGAATGTTCAAATCTTTGAAATAACTTCAAGGCTAAAAGGCTATTTTTAGTCTCCTATGGCATCTACCTATGTTCCAATGGAAAGGGGATTGAGTATTTTTGTCTAGAAATGTAGCTATTGTCTCTTCCTCTACAGATTCGGACTTTATGATTATCTCCAGCATTTTCTGCTTTTATTAGAGAAAAGGATGGTTTTAATAGAGAGGAATAAAATTAATATTTTTTTATTATTGTCACATGTGAAATGTAGGATACAATTAAAACCATACAAATTGTTTAATAATAATTGTGCATTTGAGATAGTACAATGGAACACAATAACAAAATGCAGAATAAAGTGTAACAGCCATAGAGAAAGTGCAATGCATGCAGACAATAAGGTGCAAGTTTGCAAGGAGGTAGATGTTGAAGTTGGAAGTCTATTTTATCATACTAGGGAAATATTCAGTATTCATAACAACAGGATAGAAGCTGATCTTGAGCTTGCACATGTTTTCAGACATTACAGTACCTTTAAGAAGTTTTCACTCCCCTTGGAAGTTTTCATGTTTTATAGTTTTACAACATTGAATCACAGTGGATTTAATTTGGCTTTTTTGACACCGATCAGCAGAAAAAGACTTTCATATTGAAGTGAAAACAGATTTCTATAAAGTGATCTAAATTAATTACAAATATAAAACACACAATAATTGATTGCATTTGTATTCACCCCCTTCGAGTCAGTATTTAGTAGATGCACCTTTGGCAGCAATTACAGCCTTGAGTCTGTGTGGATAGGTCTCTATCGGCTGTGCAAATCTGGACACTGCAATTTTTCCCTATTCTTCTTTACAAAACTGCTCAAGTTCTGTCAGATTGCATGGGGATCATACGCAAACAGTCATTTTCAAGTCCAGCCATAAATTCTCAATTGGATTGAGGTCTGGACTCATGACTTGGCCACACCAGGATATTAACTTTGTTGTTTTTAAACCATTCCTGTGTAGCTTTGTCTTTATGCTTGGGGTCATTGTCTTGCTGGAAAACATATTTTCTCCCAAGTTGCAGTTACTCTTGCAGACTGCATCAGGTTTTCCTCCAGGATTTACCTGTATTTTGCTGCATTCATTTTACCCTCTACCTTCACAATCCTTCCAGGGCTGACTGCAGTGAAACATTTCCACAGCCTGATGCAGCCACCACCATGTTTAATGGTAGGGATGGTGTGTTCTTGATGATGTGTGGTGATTGGCTTACGCCAAACATGGAGTTTAGTCTGATAGCCAAAAATACTCAATTTTGGTTTCATCAGACCAGAGAACCTTTTTCCAGCTGACTTCAGAGTCTCTCACATGACTTCTGGTGAACTCTAGTTGAGATTTCATGTGAGTTTTATTTTCAACAGTCTTTGCCACTCTCCCATATGGCTGGGACTGGTAAAGCATCTGGGCACAGTTGTATGCACAGTCTCTCCCTTCTCAGCCACTGAAGCTTGTAACTCCTCCAGAGTTGTCATAAGTCTCTTGGTGGCCTTCTAATCCCCTTCTCACACAGTTACTCAGTTCTTGAGAATGATCTTCTCTAGGCAGATTTGAAGTTGTGCCATATTCTTACCATTTCTAGATGATTGACTTAACTATACTCCAAGGCATATTCAGTGACTTGGAAAATGGCTTGTATTGATCTTCTGACTTGAGCTTATTAATAACCTTTCACAGAGTTGCATGGAGTGTTCTTTTGTCTTTATGGTGTAGTTTTTGCCAAGATACCAACTCACCAGCAGTTGGACCTTCCAGATACAGGTGCATTTTTACTACTATCCATTGAAGCACCTTGACTACACACAGGTCTCCAAAAAACAAATCTCCATTTAACTAATTCTGTGACTTCTAAAACCAAATGGCTGCATCAGTGATGATTTAGTGTGTTGTATTAAAGGGGGTGACTAGTTATGCAATCAACTATTTTGTAATTAATTTAGATCACGTTGTAGAGATCTGTTTTCACTTTGACACAGAAGTATCAAATTAAATCCATGCTTTTAAATTAATGCTTTAAAACAATAAAACATGAAAACTTCCAAAGGGGCTGAATACTTTTTATGGGTATTATAGATCTTCTGTCCTGATGGAAGGGGGGAGAAGAGTGAATGCCTAGGGTGGGAGAGGTCATTAATTATGTACTGCTTTACTGATGTGGTAAGGTGCATCGAGGGTATGTTGGTTTCATGATCTGCCATGCTGTGTCCACATGAAGAAGAGAAAAGCCCTTAACTCCAAGTGAAGTAATCAGGACACCATTGTGACGGCATTTTTTTTAGCAAGCTTTCTTGTTTTTACAAGGCCGAGTTGCTAGCTCAACACTCAACCCAGCACAGATGGAAAGCATGCAAGGGAGCCGGCTGGATTTGAACGAGGGAGCCTTCACTCCAAAGTCTGATGCTGATGCCACTACACCACTAGCCAGCTGGCTGCATCCACATAGTTGATTTATATTCCCCTTCTATCATCTTGAGAAGACGGTGTCTCAAGAAGGCAGCATCTATCATTAAGTACCCTCACCATCTGGGACCTGACCTCTTCTTGTTACTACCACAAGGGAAATAGAAGAGGAAACTGAAGACCCACACTCAGAGTTTGAGGAACAGATTTTTTCCCCCTTCTGTCAACAGATTTCTGAATGGTGTACAAACTCATAAACACTACTTTGCTATTCCTCATTTGCACTATTTAATGTAACTTATAGCAATTTTTAATGTTTTTCCTTGTATTGCTGCCATAGTGACAAATTTCAGAGTGATAATAATCCTGATTCTGATTCTATTCTTTAACATTCTTTCTTTTCCAGTAGTTATTTTCTACTTGTTATGCATCTCACACTGATTCCTCATTCTTTCTGACAGTGCAAGTAAACAGCAGAAATTTTACTCTTAATTTTTGTTGTTTGATGTTTGTTATTCCTGTTTCATATGCTCTTAGAATACAAATGAAATTTGAGTATGAATAACTCACTTATGCTTAGGCTACCAAAATGAAAATAATGAAGAATTCATTTGTTCTCATTTTAAATTAGCATGTATAATTGACAATTAAAAAAAATTTCTGGATCTGTCTTACACATTTATGTTTTTGTTTCTTTTAATTCCTTATTCTGCGACTCAGCCCTAGGAAAGTTTAAGAGGGATAATTGAATTTACAGGGGGGAGTCTAGGGAGTATTAAGTAATAAGTGGCCCAGGATAAAATAACTTGCTGACTAATAAAGAATTAATTGATGCAGCCTGTTACGTACCTGTGACACGTGACAGTGGTACCCTTGTCACATGACTGGGGTTGAAGCTATACTGAACTTGAGGTAATGGTCTTGTGATGGTGGAGTGACGTCATTTTCCCACCAGTAGAGATCATGTGACAGGTTTTTTTTTACAGGGTATAAGAGGAGGACCCCTCCCTGTGAGGTGGGGCAGTTCGTGGCTGGATTTGCCATGTTGACTTCATGCCACTGCGTGATTTAATGTTATGACACAGTTTAGTTGAAAAATGAAGTTTTATCTAATGCCTAAAGTTTAAAAGGTCATTGCCAGCAGTTTCTTTACAATACTGTTGGTTAAGAATCGGTGGAGAGTGAAGATCGGAGTTCGGGAGTTAAAGATCGAGGAGAATCGAATTTCGATGGTGAAACGGGTTCGACCTTGTTTGATCCTTATTCGGAAGGATTTCGTTGACTATTCTCGTGTTAATCCCTGGGATGACCAGAAAGGATTTGAGAATGGTGATAAAGGAAAAGTCAGTGCCTTTAAGCCGTTACATTTCATAAAATTCTTCGTGGGAAGAGTTCGACTTTGGAAACTGAAGAAAAACGACGTGGAAGAGAATTTAAATCGCCTTAAAAAGTCTCTCCTTTTTAAATGGACTGTGAGCATTTTGAACTTTTGGCAATACCATTTTAAAGAACTGTTTTTGCAACATCGCTTTAAGAACTGTTTGAGCTGCATCGCTTTAAGAACTGTTAAGCTGCCGCACAGCAGCTAATTTCCGGTTACGTTAGTGTTTGTTTACTTTTGGGGGGTTTGTTTTCAGTGTTTAATAAACGTGTTATTTGTTATAAAAACTCTTGCCTAACTCACATATATTTATTGTTGCCTGAATACGTAACAAGCCTAACTTTATTATTGCTTCACACACAAAATGCTGGTGGAACGCAGCAGCCCAGGCAGCATCTATAGGGAGAAGCGCTGTCGATGTTTCGGGCAGAGACCCTTCGTCAGGACTGAAACGTCGACAGTGCTTCTCCTTATAGATGCTGCCTGGCCTGCAGCTTTTCACCAGCATTTTGTGTGTGTTGCTTGAATTTCCAGCATCTGCAGATTTCCTCGTGTTTGCCTTTATTATTGCTTGTTCATTTCTACAATAAATTGAAATTTCCTTCGTGATGCATTGTCTGAGATATGAGGACTGGTCAAAGGAGAATGTTCTTTAATAAGGTAGCTTGAATTAGTTAGCAGTTTGAATGTTAAGCTGGGGCAAAATGGCTACGAAGTTCAATACAAATAGCAGAAATAGTACTTATCTGGGGATTTTTTCATCTCTAATTTTCAATCACTCTGACTTTGTGCAAATGCAGGCACAATGACATATATTGACAATGAGTATTTGCACCCATTTGGTCTTTGGCTGCGTCATAGTAACAAAATGACCAGAATGGCATATAGGACCGGTAGCTTATCTAGCTTTTTTATATTTCCGATTTTATTTCCCTAACCATCATCCCATCTAAAATTATTTAATATCATACAGAACAGTAACTAGGCTTGCAATGTAGACCTGGTAGGCTTGCTCAGCTAGATTTAGAGGTATACTTAGGCATTGATTTGTGATTTAATATGAACATTCCTACTTAAAATAACTAAAATAAATAAGTCTTTGTGAAGAAGAATTTTATAATTTACAAATGCGATTTTCTTTATAGGCCTAATGTTTGTGGAAAAAACTGCTGCCCTGGATGGACTGTGAGCCGAAGTACAAACCGATGTATGAAACGTAAGTAAGATATTAAAGGAAAATATTTTTGTCATTATTTAACTGTGGTAAAATTTTGTTTTGATAAAGTATGGCTTGGATTCAGATAGTATACTTGATAAAATAATTTTATTAGTTAAATGCAAAATGAATATGAAAGATGAATAAATCTTAACAAGATTAATACATTTTAAGAGTGAAAACAATTCTATTTGAAGTTAGAGATAGAATTTGATGCATGCCAGCTCTAGCAGGGTTTGCAGGCCATTACTTTCTCCAAGGCAAAACCTAGTATTGTGAATGACTGTGATGCTTCACTCCCAAATGAGCTCAAAGCCTTTTATGCACACTTTGAAAAGGAGAATAAAACTACACATCTGCAAATCTCTGCAGCATCTGATCATCCTATGATCTCTGTCTTGGAGGCCGACGTCAGAACGTCTTTCAAGAGGGTGAACCCTCACCAGGTGTCAGGCCTTGATCAGCACTGAAAACCTGTGCCAAACCAACTGGCTGGCATGTTCAAGGACATCTTCAATCTTTCACTGCTGCAGTTGGTGTTTCCCACGTTTCAAAATGGTGACAATCATACCAGTGCCCAAGGAGATCAGGGTGAGCTGCCTCAATGAATATCGCTCAGTTGTACTTACATCTAGCCTGATGAAGTGCATTGAGAGGTTAGGCATGGTCAGAATCAACTCCTGCCTAAGTAAGACCCAGACCTGCTGCAATTTGCCTTTCACAACAATAGGTCTACAGTGAATGCAATCTCACTGGCTCTCCACTCAGCCTTGGATCACCTGGACAATAGCAATATCTATGTCAAGCTGCTGTTTATTGACTGCAGCTCAGTGTTCAACACCATTATACCCTCGTTACTAATGAAGAAGCTCCAAACCCTGGGCCTCTGTACCTCCCTCAGCAACTGGATCCTTTACGTACTCATTGAGTGACCACAGTTAGTGTGGTTTGGAAATAAGATCCCTTTGCTGACAATCAACACCAGTGCACCTCAAGGGCATGTGCTTAGCCCATTACTCTACTCTTTCTACACACATGTATGTGGATAGGCATAGTTCAAACACTATCTATAAATTTGCTGACAGAATTTCAGATGGTGATGAGGAGGCATACAGGAGTGAAATGGATCATCTGGTCATTGCAACAACGACCTTGCATTCAGCTTCAGTAAGATGAGGAATAGATGGTGGACTCCAGGAAGGGGAAATCAAAGAAACAGACACCGGTTCTCATTGAGTGATCATCAGTGGAAAGAGTAAGCAGTTTCAAGTTCCTGGGTGTCAGTATCTCTGAGGATCGATCCTGGGCCCAACATATTGATGCAATTATAAAGAAGCCATGACTGCAGCTATATTTCATTAGCTTGAGAAGATTTGGTATGTCACCAAAGACTCTAGCAAATTTCTACAGCTGTACTGTGGAGAGCATTTCAACTGGTTGCATAATGTCTATATGGAGGGGCCTCTACACAAGATCAAAAAAAGTTGCAGAGGGTTGTAAACTATGCCATCTCCATCATGGGGGGCACTAGCCTCCCCAGTGTTGAGGACGTCTTCTAAAGGCAATGCCTTAAGAAGGCAACATCCATCATTAAGGTTTCCCGATCACCAGGACATGCCCTCTTCTCACTGCTACCATCAAGGAGGAGGTACTGGAGGCTGAAGACATCTCAATATTTTAGGAAGAGCTTCTTCCTCTCCACCATCAGATTTCTGAACAGACATATGCCAGTGATATCAACCCTGATTCTGATTCTAAATACTATCTTACCTACAAAATATTACTGAAAGGAACGCCTTAAGATTTGTTACAACTCTCTGATATCACATTGTCAGAGAAAACAATGCAGTTCTGCATCATTAGAGAAATGTATCCATTTTCCACGTCCCTTCTGGTATTGGAAATTCCTCGCAGCAGCAAATAGATCTTAACTTCAATAGCTAATTTTTCCGTAAGTCAGAAACATCCATTACTATAGCCGCTTTCTACTCATTTCGCTATACAGTTCTTTTAATTCTTTCATTTTATTAAATATTCATCATAATGCTACCCATAATTAAATTATTGGAATATATACTGTATACAGTCATTAATGAATACCATCAAAGATTTTACTATTTTTTTTGTCATCTTGCCACATGGACACATTGGTAATCATTTTCCAATGTTCTATAGATTCAGGATCAGTTCCTGAGGATTGGAGGGTAGCTAATGTTATCCTACTTTTTAAGAAAGGAGGGAGAGAGAAGACAGGGAATTATAGACCAGTTAGCCTGACATCAATGGTGGGGAAGATGCTGGAGTCAATTATAAAAGATGAAATAGCGCACATCTGGAAAGCAGTAACAGGATCGGTCCGAGTCAGCATGGATTTACGAAGGGGAAATCATGCTTGACTAATCTTCTGGAATTTTTTGAGGATGTAACTATGAAAATGGACAAGGGAGAGCCAGTGGATGTAGTGTACCTGGACTTTCAGAAAGCCTTTGATAAGGTCCCACATAGGAGATTAGTGGGCAAAATTAGAGCACATGGTATTGGGGGTAGGGTACTAACATTGATAGAAAATTGGTTGGGAGACATGAAACAAAGAGTAGGGATTAACGGGTCCTTTTCAAAATGGCAGGCAGTGACGAGTGGGGTACCGCAAGGCTCAGTGCTGGGACCGTAGCTATTTACGATATACATTAATGATTTAGATGAAGGGATTAAAAGTAACATCAACAAATTTGCAGATGACACAAAGCTGGGTGGCAGTGTGAAATATGAGGAGGATGTTAGAAGAATGCAGGGTGACTTGGACAGGTTGGGTGAGTGAGCAGATGCATGGCAGATGCAGTTTAATGTGGATAAATGTGAGGTTATCCACTTTGGTGACAAGAACAGAAAGGCAGATTACTATCTGAATGGTGTCAAGTTAGGAAAAGGGGAAGTACAACGAGATCTAGGTGTCCTTGTTCATCAGTCATTGAAAGTAAGCATGCAGGTACAACAGGCAGTGAAGAAAGCTAATGGCATGTGGCCTTCATAAGAAGGGGAGTTAAGTATAGGAGCAAAGAGGTCCTTCTGCAGTTGTACAGGGCCCTGGTGAGACCACACCTCGAGTATTGTGTTCAGTTTTGGTCTCCAAATTTGAGGAAGGACATTCTTGCTATTGAAGGAGTGCAGCGTAGGTTCGCGAGGTTGATTCCCAGGATGGCGGGACTGTTATATGTAGAAAGATTGGAGCAACTGGGCTTGTATACACTGGAATTTAGAAGGATGAGAGGGGATCTGATTGAAACATATAAGATTATTAAGGGATTGGACACACTAGAGGCAGGAAACATGTTCCCGATGTTGGGAGAGTCCAGAATCAGAGGCCACAGTTTAAGAATAAGGGGTAGGCCATTTAGAACAGAGTTCAGGAGAAACTTTTTCACCCAGAGAGTTGTGGATCTATGGAATGCTCTGCCTCAGAAGGCAGTGGAGGCCAATTCTCTGGATGCTTTCAGGAAAGAGTTAGATAGAGCTCTTAAAGATAGTGGAGTCAAGGGATATGGGGAGAAAGCAGGAACGGGGTACTGATTGTGGATGATCACCCATGACCGCATTGAATGGCGGTGCTGCCTCAAGGGGCCGAATGGCCTACTCCTGCACCTATTGTCTGTTCTAATGTGCTTTAAAGTATGGGAGAATTTAATTTGGATTTCCGTAAATCAGTTTATCCATTACTTGGGGAGTCGGTGTACTCAGCGTTTCGAGCTATAAAAGCAAGTATATCAAATGCCTTTTGTATTACTCTGTCCGCTTGTGTCACTTCTTTCAGTAAGCTACAGAATACAGCAAGAACTTCTATTTAGAATAGTGATTCTAAATTCTAAATCGCTTAGTTGATGAGAATTTCTTTGCATATTTTTGGGTACATATGCAACTAATATTATAAAATCACAAATATGCTAACTATGGTAAACAGCTTGGGAAACACTGGTACCTACAGTATTTTGTTACATGATCAAGAATTGCTAGTTCATGCATACAAAGGAGCATTTCCACTGAAAAGTTTTGCGTTACCTTTGGACTGGGAAAGTGGTGCAGTGGGCTAAGAAAGAAGATACTCTCTGATATTTGCTGTTCCTTGGGGTTTCTGGGAAGAAGAGATGTTTGTGGACACTGTTTTCTCTATCTTCATCAGCTTCTGGATTGATTGACCTGATCTCATGTTTGGAGCAGTGCAAAAGGTCCTTTGTATTAGCCATTTCCACCCTGAGAAAAATGTCTGGCTGTCTCTCTCACTTTGTACACTTCCATCAAGTCATCTATCCTTTGCTTCAAAGAAAGAAGCTCCAGCTTGCTTAACCTATCCTCAAATGACATGCTCTCTAATCCAGGTAAAATCCTGGTAGATCTCCTCTGTGATCTCTGTAAATGTTTCACACCTTTTCTATAATGAGGTACCTGGAACTGAACACACTATTTCAAGTGTGGTCTAACAGAATTATATAGAGCTGCTACATTACCTTGTGGCTCTTGAACTCAGTCACTCGACTATTAAAGGCCAGCACACCATAAGATGTAATAATCGCTGGTCTATCATTCCCAGTGTTATCCCTATTACCTTTTTTGAACAAATTAATAACATTTGCCACCCTCCAGTCTTCTGATACTACACCTGTAGCCAGTGAGGATGCAAAGATCTTTGCCAAGGGTTCAGCAACAGCAATTTATTCTCTTGATAGCATATCCTCTTTCTTAACGTTGTCATGTTCTAACTTAACAACTTGTTTTACACAGTTTGCACATTTGTCAAGGTCCCTCTAACTGGTGAATACTGAAGCAAAGTATTCATTAAGGACCACCCCTACCTCTGTCAACTCCAGGCACTTTTCCTGTTCTATCTCTGATCAGTTCTACCCTCACTCTATTCAATGTCCTGGTCTCACATATGTGTAGAACACCTTAGGGTTTTCCTTAATCCTACTCTTCAAGGCCTTCTCATACCCTTTTTCTAGCTCTCCTTTCAAATGCTGTTCCTGATTAGCTTTTAACTCTCCAGAATCTTGTCTGATCCTTACTTCCTAAACCTTAAGTGTGCTTTTTTCTTCCTCTAGACTAGATGGTCCATATCTCTTGTTAACCATTGTTCCTTCACTCTACCATCCGTTCTCTGCCTCAATGGGACAAAATTATCCTGAACCTTATGCAAGTGCTTCTTAAATATCCTCCACATTTCTGTTGTGCATTTCCCTGAGTACATCTATTCCCAATTTTGCCCTCCCCTTATACCTATGCTGCCTGCTCCTATTATTGTGCAAGGCTATAGTAAGGCCTGGAAATTGTGGTCACTGTCTCAAAAATGCTCACCCATGGAGAGATCTGTCATCTGACTAAGTTCATTGCTTAGTACCAGATCCAGTATAGCTCCTTCTCTAGTCAGTCTGTCCACATATTGTGTCAGGATCCTTCCTGCACATACCTAACAAATTCTGCCGTATCTAAGCATTTTGCACTAAGGAGGTGCTGATCCATATTAGGGAAATTGAAGCCACCCAAAATACCAAGCCTGTTATTTTTGCACCTTTCTAAAGATTTGCCTCCTGATTTGCTCCTCAGTGTCTCTATTGCACCATCTATGGAATACTTCCAATAGAATGATTGCTCCCTTCCTGTTTCTGACTTTCAACCACACTGTCTCCACTGTCTCTTCATCTACCTCTTTCAGAACCCTGGGATGTAGTCCATTTGGTCCATATGACTTATTTTCTGTCAGACCTTTCAGCTTCTAAAGCACCTTCTCCTTAGTGATAGTGACTACACTCATTGCACTTTGGCACTTCTGAATTTTTTTGTGTGATGCTGGCATCTTCCACGGTGAAAACTAATGCAAAATACAAAATGCTAATAAAAATACTAATGCAAAATTTAGTTTGTCTGCTATTTCTTTGTTCACCATTTCTATCTCTCCAGTGTTATTTTCCAATGGTCTAATGTCCTCTTTATTCTTTGTGTATCTTAAAAATATCTTCTGGTATCTTCTTTTATATTATTGACTAGTTTACTTTCATATTTCATCTTTTCTCTCCTTATTGCTTTTTTGAGTTGCTTTTTTTGGTTTTGAAAAGTTTCCCATGATTTTTGCTAAATTTTAATCTCTTTCTTTTGCCTTTATGTTGATTTTTGACTGACTGTCAGCATGATTTCTCATGTTTCTGTAGGTGCTTTTAATCAACTATAATACCAATACATCAAATTTTAGCTTTTCCCTCTCAAGCTACAGGGTGAATTCTCTCATATTATGATCACTGCTTCCAAAGGGTTTCTTCATCTTAAACTCCCTAATCAAATCTGGTTCATTTCGCAACATCCAATCCAGAATTGGGTCTTTTCCAGTGAGCTCAACCACAAGCTGCTTTAAAAAGCCATCTTGTAGGCATTCTACAAATTCCTCTCTTTGAGATTGAACAACAACCTAATTTTCTCTACTTCCTAAGTAAGATAAGCTAGCAGTATACAGTGAAATTAACTTAATGATAGTACTGATGAACTGCAGTATTTATTGTTAATATTCTGTTTTTATGTTGCTATGTAGCATCTGTGCCCCCAATTTACCCCCATTCACCTAGGGTGAACTGCCAACAGTGCAATACTTCAGTGTAAATACAGTGTAGTACCCCCCTCCCCCAGTACATGCTCGGAACACAAATATCAGACAATACACCAAAGGCCAGTACATAGTTACAGCTTTTATAGTTATTTCTTAGTGATGGGTTAGTAGAACCAGATAACCTAAAGGTGCCAAATAAGTAAGTTCATCAGTTTGTGCACATAATATTTTAATACGTTGGAGCTTACGCCTCCGGTTCCATCCACAATGACCTTCCAAGCCTTCGGCCACCGTCCAAACCGCCGAAGTCTAGTATCTGCCGCCCTGGAACCGCTGTTCACTCCTCACACGTCTGTCCTTCTTGCTTGTCTCCCTGAAAAAGATCGCAAACTCCCACTCAGCTCACACATACAAGATAGCATAACAATTCTCCATTGGTTAGTTCCCCCCTTATCTGCAGTTATAACCCAAACATTCCAGCTACAGAAACCCATTATAGCATTAAGTAACATTACAGAGAAGCCATTTTGTTAGCCTGAACAGTTAACACCACAGTTAATGGTACTGAGAGCCCTACACTTACTAAAGTCACAATGAATTAACATTGTTATTATGAGGAAAAGGCTGCCCCATAAGGGTACAGATATGATTGGATACACTTCTTCTGTTTAAGATGCTAAGTCTTGAATTAGTATCCCTGCCATACAAGACAATGAATTGTATCCTCCATCAGATACTGCCATTCCAGATATGGCCCTGAAAAGTGATATGATATAAAAGTTTTTGAACAGTTATCAGAGAATTCATTTTGGCTAGTCAACATCTGAATTGAGGTCAATTAACCAGCAAGATACAGGCTCTTTGGCACACCAAACCCTTGCCTACCATGAAGACCTTTTACACTAACCTATAAGAAGTTGTTAGCATATCAAACTGGTGATAATAAATCCTACTATCTGGAGAGGTGCAGGAAATTAGGAAGCACCTATTGCAGGTGAACATGTGTTATTCTTGACAAAGGGTCTCGACCCAAAATATCGTCAGTGCTTCTCCCTATAGATGCTGCCTGGCCTGCTGTGTTCCACCAGCATTTTGTGTGAGTTGTTTGAATTTCCAGCATCTGCAGATTTCCTGGTGTTTGATGTGTTATTCTTTCAATGTTTTGAGTTCACATTTAAATTGAAAACAAGTAATCATGCATCTGTTTTTATTAGCAAATATAGAGAAATTGGGAATATGTGGAAAAGACAGGAGACAAATAAATGTTATGGGATAGAAGACGAGTGATTGAATGATAAAGTAAGCAGGATCATTATTAATAGCTTCTCTCCAACAGTAATCTAAACAACTGTTATAATATACTTCTACTTGTGTAAACTAGGACACATAAGTGTTGAAGAACATTCCTCTTGATTAATCAATGTTTTTGGAAGCAGACATAAAGGGGAGGGTACAATAAGTTACAGATAAGACAACAATTTAGTTACTAGCATTCATTACTGTCCCAAATTTCTTCTCATAAAGAAATTATTTGTAATAAGCTAGTGAAATGCCAAGACCTTTTGAGACTTTTCAAGACAAGTAAGGTCCTGCCAGAATTTGCTCTTCCTTCTCAGATATTTTGCAGCCAGTGCAACACATACAAAATACGCCAGCAGGCAGCATCTATAGAAATGAATAAACAGTGGATGTTTTCCGCCACAAATCTTCATCGGGAATGGAAAGGAAGGGGGAAGATGCCAGAATCCTCTGCCGGATCCATGGCTTTTGCAGCCAGAATTTATAATGAGAAATATACAGAGAAATTTAGCTGTTTCAAAGAAGATACACCACAGCCTTCAATCTGAGCTGTCCATGGTACTAAAGTAGAGCATCCTCAGCAAACATAACCACTTGCGTTTTATAATGTCATTTTATTGGTGAGCTGAAATCAGCATGAGAGGCCATTCATTAGTGATGCAGAGCAAGTTTAAAAAAACAGCTGAGGAGCTTTCAACTTCTCTGTGGTCAGATATCACCATGTGGACAATAAGAAGGATGTGTAAGCAGTGTGGCCATTGTTGGTGTGATTTCTGGATCACTGAGATCTATTCTGGGGAAAGTATGACCTGTGTGAAAAGGACGGGATACACCTGAACCTGAGGGGACTAATATTCTTGTGGACGGGTTTGCTGCAGCTGTGAGGGAAAGTTTATACTAATTTGGCTGGGGATGGGAACCGGAGTGATAGGGCTGAGGCAGTTGGTATACAAGTAGATACAATGTACAGTGAGGATGGACAGGCAAATAATAAGGCAAAATTACAATCAGTGGAATGAGTTAAAGTGTACGAGGGAGCCAAAGTCAAAAAGAATGATGATGATGATATATTTGAATGTACACAATAAGATTACCGAATAAGATTGATGAAATTGTGGCACAGTTAGAGATTAGAAGTGGGTCATGGCTGAAGGAAGATCATAGTTGTGAGATTAACATCCAAGGATACACATTGTATCAAAAGGACAGGTAGGTAGGCAGATGGGTTTGGGTTGGCTCTGTTGGTAAAATGAAGTCAAATCCTTAGAAAGAGATGACACAGGATCTGAAAATGTAGAATCCTTGTTGGTAGAGTTAGGAAACTGCAAGTGTACAAAAGACCTTGTTGGGAGTTATATACAGGCTTCTGAACAGTAGCCAGGATGTGGGATGCAAATTACAATGGGAGATAGTAAAGTCATGTAAAAAGGACAATGTTGCTATAATCATGGAGGACTTCAAAATTCCAGGTAGATTGAGAAAATCTATTTGACGCTAGATCCCAAGAGATAAAATTTGTAGAATGCCTATGAGATGGCTTTTTAGGGCAGCTTATGGTTGAGCCCACTTAGGGGAACCATTCTTTACATGTTGTATGTCAATGATTTAGATGAAGGAATTGATGACTCTGTGTCCAAATTTGAAGGTGATCCGAAGATAGGTGGAGGGTACGGCAGGGCTAAGGAAACAGAATCTGCAGAAGGACTTAGACAGATTGGGGGAATGGACACAGAAGTGGCAGATGGAATATAATGTAGGAAAATGCATGGTCATGCACTTTGGTACAAGGAATAAAGGTGTGGACTATTTTCCAAATGATGAGATAATTAAAATATCAGAGGTACAAAGTGACTTAGGAGTGCAGGATTCCCTAAAGAATAACTTACAGATCAAGTTTTGTAATGTGTTTCACAGAGTAAAATATTCAAAAGCATCTGAAACGAACTTAATCAGACAATATTGTAACTGGTTTAAAGATGTGAATTTTAGGATGGGTGTCAAAAAACTTGGTTAATAGTTGGTTTTAATCAGTGGTCCCCAACCACTGGGCTGCAAAGCATGTGCTACCGGGCTGCGAGGAAAGGATATGATTTGGCGATATGAAACGATATGAGTCAGCTGCACCTTTCCTCATTCCCTGTCACGCACTGTTGAACTTGAAATAACCTACCAAATCATACCAAATAACACATAAAACCTAAAATAACTCTAACATATAGAAAAAGCAGGAATGATACGATAAAGACACAGCCTATATAAAGTAGAAATAATGTATGTACAATGCAGTTTCACTTAACAGAATCGGGAAGGTTAAGGCAAAGCTGATTTGTAGAGAAAAAAATCAGCACATACATGCATACACACATCACACATGCACACGTCACACATGCACACACAGGTGCCCGCGCAAGGCTTCATGGTCATGGTAGTCTTTCTCAGGGTAAACACAACTGTCCTGTATTTGACTGCTACTTTTGTTCCTTATTTGGGAGTGAGAAAGTTGGCAACCCTACTTGAATAGCACCCACCCCCCACACCCAAGTCAGCCGGTCTGCAAGAATATTGTCAATATTAAACTGGTCCGCAGTGCAAAAAAGGTTGGGGACCCCTGGTTTTAATAATTAACTTGAAGGTTAGAGAGTGAGAAGCTTGAATTGGTGAATACCTTGCAACAATTTTGGGGTAAAGAAGGATAATGCTGAACAGGCTAAAAGTAGAGGATTGCAAAGTTGGAGGGTTATATAGCTGAAGGAGGTTACCAAAATAAGGAGGCATGAAGCAATTATTTGAAGAAGATGAGGATTAATTTAAAATTTAAGTATTAAAGGTCAAGGAGCAAATGTAATTTAGTGAACAGTCTTGGTGAGTGAAGAAGAGGGTAATTTAGTGAAAAGAGAGCAACACATATATGAGTTTAAGATTATGAAGTGTTGAATATGGGAAAATTAAGAACATTGTTGTAGTCAATAATCTTTGAGGTTACAGAAGTATACTTCAGGGATGCAACAGCAAGTTTGCCAAGGTTACAGAGATCTTGATGGTGAATTAATGCAGTAAAAATTTGGTTTGTAATTGTCTGAAGCAACAGATAATCTGAAAGAGTAGTCAATGAGATGGATAAATATTGATAGTTTGGGAAAAAAGTTTGTGATGGGTTGTTCTCACAAAAGCAAAAATCCTCTCCACATCTACCCTGTAAAGGCCCCTCAGGACCATACCTTTTTCCATAAGATATAGGAGCAGAAGTAGGCCATTTGGCCTATCGATTTCATTTAAGTTCTTTCTCTCTCTTCCAAACAATGTATAAGGCTGACCCCTCCAATGTTTCCCCAAATGACATCCTGCATATTCCAGGTACTAGTACAGTAAATTTTCTCTAAACTTCAAGCATTTGTGAGGGACGCTCATGCCTCCAAGCCTAATAGAGTTTTTTGAGGAGAAGATGAAACAAATAGATGAAGGATGTGGTGTATATGGATTTCAGTATGGCATTTGACAAGGAACCGCATGAAAGGATCATACAGAAAGTCATGAGGCATGGAATCCATGGAAATGTGGTTGAGAGGATTTGGAAATAGCTTGCTCACAGAAGGAAGTGGATGGTAGTAAATGGAACATATTCTGCCTGGAGGTCGGTGGTGTTCCATAGGGATCTGTCCTGCAATCCCTACTCTTAGTGATTATTATAAACTACTAGGGTGAGGAAGTGGAGGAGTTAATTAATACATTTGCAAATGATGTGAAGGTTGGAGTTATTGGTGAAATGCGCTGTAAGGTTTCACTGCTATGTAATGGCTTTCTTTTGTAATGTTTACTGCTGAAGTGATGGTTTCTCTGTAGCAGGAATGCTTGGGTTATGGGGGAGATAACTGGACTGTTGATGCATGTTAGCCAATCAGGATTTTGTTGCCCTGTCTTGTGATTCTGGAAGCAGTTGTTTTTGCGGGCTTTTGTGCGAAGGTGAGGGAGAGATAAAGAGAGAAGACGCGAATGGAGAAATGTGGTAGATCGCTGGACGGGGTGGACTCCGAGTAGGGGTCCGAAGGAGGAGATCGATGGGGGAAGATGGACTACTGAAAAAGCATGAGCTCCAACTATCGTACACCCTCTCTTTTATATTTTGTTTCTCTACAAACTATATAGTCAAAGTAAGAGTTATAAAGCTTAATCATTTAATTGCATATTGTGTACTGTTTGTTATTTCGGTGTACTGATTTGTAACAAGGGACACATCACGCAGCATCCACCCAAACGAGATTTACGAGATTTCTTAAATTTGGCCGTACGGGGGGGGGGGGTTATCACCTCCTAGATCAGTGGTTCCCAACCTTTTCTATGCCCCACATCACTAGGAAATGTTTGATTAATGTTCGCATCCCCTACAAAAGTAATATTTAAGTCGAATTTCTAATTTTTGAACCACATACAATACTGCGGGTGAACAAATTGAACTTAAAAAAAATAAGCTTTTAACTCAGTGCATAAAATGCAAATATAAATTGAGTATTTAGATTCTAATTTATTCAGAAAAAATTTGTAAACAGTAAATTGATGAGACTCCTCAACTCTGAGGTGTAACTCCCAGGTAACACTGATGAGACTCCTCAACTCTGAGGTGTAACTTCCCAGGTAACACTGATGAGACTTCTCAACTCTAAGGTGTAACTTCCCAGGTAACACTGATGAGAATCCGCAATGCTGACTCGGGCAGTGGGAGACTGGAGTGTGCTTGGGACAAATGTTACTACCACTTCTCAAGGCACACTGGCAGCTGGCTGAGCGATGACTCGTGACTTGTCACTCAAGCACACAAGCCACTCTTTGTTGCACCCCCTGAAATTCCATCTTGCACCCCAGGTTGGGAACCCCTGCCCTAGATTAAGCCACTAGAAGAAGCGAGTGTTACATGTGCATAGTGCAGTATGTTGTTGCAGTTTACAACAGAATATACCCTAGATGCAAAGCTGGGCAGAGAAGTTGTTGATTGAGTTCCATCTGGAAAAATGTGAAGTGATACACTTTGGAAGAATGGACTTGAAGATGAAGTACAAAGTTAATAGCAGGATTCTTAGAAGTGTGAAAGAGAACTTGTGGGGCCATGTCCATGGGTCTCTGAAAGCTGCCACACAAGTTGATAGGGTGGTTACAAAGGCATATGGTATGCTGGCTTCATTAGTCAGTGGATTGAGTTTAAGCAGCTCTATAAAACTATGGTTAGACCACACTTGGAATATTAGGTTCAGCTAAAATTAACACATGGGCAGCATATAAATTTGTCCTGTATATTCTTGCCATCTTCAGGATGTGTCCAATATATAAGGGAACAAAAGTGCTGTGAATAAGCACCCCTCATAACAGAAGAAAGATGATCAAGCCTATCATCACTGTCTTATCATTTGGCCTTTGCAGTCATTCCAAATCATTATAGTCCTACTTGAATTATTCTCAGCTCTACTGAAGGCAGTTTCATTATTCTGAGACTCTCTCGCTATAGGAAGCATTGGTGCAACTGATGTGACTTCTTCACCCAAATTCAATTTGACTTTTGCTTTTAGTGTTCTGATGGAATCATTGAGAATAGAAGCCCTTCAATCCAACTCGTCCATGCTGAACATAAGTCCCACTTAGGCTGGTACCATTTGCCCATATCTCAATTTTTCCTATTCATATACCTGTCTAAGTGCCATTTAAATGTTAAACCATTGACCATAAGTCATAGAAGGCCTTTTGGCCCACAAAGTCTGCTCCACCATTCCACCGTGGTTGATTTTTATCTTTTACAACCTCATTCTCCTGCCTTCTCCCCATAACCTCTGACACCCTGACTAATCAAGAACTTACCAAGCTCTGCTTTAAATAACCCCAATTACTTGGCCTCTACAGCTATCTGTGGCAATGAATGCCACAGTTTCACTACCATCTGGTTAAAGAAATTCCTCCTCTTTTCTGTTTAAATGAACATTTATTCTGAGACTCCTTCACTATAGGAAGCATCCTCTTACATGCATCCTATATAGTTCTGTGGTTTATTTCACATACAGCCACCTAGGGTGTCTGTGACATAGGTAGGGTGAGAGGAGAAAGATTTAATAGGAACTATTAGGTGAAAAGGTTGCCCCTCTAGGTTCCTATTAAATCTTTCTCCTCTCACCCTACCTATGTCTTCTAGTTCTTGATTTCCCCATCCCTGGGAAAAAGACTGTGCGTATTTATCCCATCTATGTCCTTCATGATTTTATAATCCTCTTTAAGATCACCCTTCATTTCCCTGTACTTCTGAATAAAGTTCCAACCTGCTTTATCAAAATCTTGTAAAACAGGAAAATAATATCCTAACTTCTATACTGAGTGCCCTCCCTGATGAAGACCAGCATGCCAAAAGTCTGAGTTGAACTCTTTGTAGTATTTAATGCACTAAAATAATATACTGGGGGAAAAGAAACATGCATTGGCTCTCTTGAATCTGTTCTATTCTCTATGGTGCAACTATCCCACATCAGGAAAAAAAGCATTGTTAGAATACTATTTCCAAATCTCCATCAGTGCAGCTTTACAAAATATAAGTCTGTTGATGGGTCATGTTTCCTTTCATTACTACTTCTCTTGTTGTCTAAATGTCTTCATGCTGACTATGTTGGGATGATGACAATAACTAATCATTCATGGAGCTTCTGTGAAGTTCTTCCAGTTACCATGTGTTAGATTTTTTTCAACACCACATTAAAATATTAGGCCTAGACTTGTTGCCAGCAGTGAACCGTCTGTGCTCATTTCGTGCATACAGAGATTGAGTGGACTTGCCATTTGCAAGTACCCTGATACTAACATGCTGATAATTATAGATTGATTCTAAATGTAGCTTTGGATGACAAAATAATATTGTGTGGTTTAGTCAGAAGAAACCCCTTTCCATGAAATAGTTGAAAGAAATTGACAAAGCACAAACATTTATCAATGTGCACTGTAAATAATTCTTAAAAATGTCAATTCTTAGTGTTCTATCCAGCAATTGAGAAGAATATGTAAAAGCAAGCTTATTTGGATTATTCATGCCAATACTGTACCTTTGTTTAAATGAGTGACGCTTGATTAAAAGGAGACTTTCGCGAGTGTTCAGGCTCATTCTGGTGGCCCAATCAGCAGTGGGACCAGAGCATAGAGAATTTAATAGAAGTACAGAAGGGACAAATGGGATGGCCATTGTTAGGAGCAGGCCATTGGTGAGAGTAGGAATGTCAGGCTTTGGCTCAAAGGAGGCTTCAGCTTGACAGAGAGTTAGCTCTGGGTAAGTTTCTGTTAAGGTTCCTTTTTTTTTGTCTTACTGTACCTAGCGTAGTTAATGGCAGTTGTGTGTTCTTCATGCTGGATGTTGGAGACCTAGGAGCTCCCAGGGAACTACATCTGTGTGAAGTGCATGCAGCTGCAGCTCCTTGAAGATCGTTTTAGGGAACTGGAGCAGCAGCTGGATAACCTTCGGCTTCTATGGGTAAGTGAAGCAGCACAATAGCGTGGTGGTTGGCACAACACTTTGCAGTTCCAGTGGCCTGGGTTCAACTCCCACCACTGCCTATAAGGAGTTTGTATGTTCTCTCCTTGACCATGTGCATTTCCTCTGAGCACTCTGGTTCTCCCACAGTCCAAAAAACACATTGGTTGATCGGTTAATTGATCATTGTAGATTGTCCCATGATTAGGCTGGGGTTACAATTGGGTTAACTGGGCAGCGTGGCTTGAAGGGCTGGAAGGGCCTATTCCATGCTGCATGTCAATAAAATAAAATTATCAATCAGAGTTACAGGGAAGTAGTCACCCCTAAGTTGTAGGAGGCGAGTGGCTGGGTAACTGTTAGGAGAAATGGAAAATGTGAATAGGCAGTTAGTACAGAGCACACCTGTGGCCATTCCCCTTAATAATAAGTATACCATTTTGAAGAGCAATACTGTTGTGGGGATGACCTCCCAGAGGAATGCCATGGAGACCAGGTTATTGGCATTGAGCATGGGTCCAGGTGCAGAAGGGAAAGAAGGAGAAGAAGGGAGTGGTAGTGATAGGGTACTCAATAGTCAGAGGAACAGATAGGAAATTCTGTGGTTGTGAATGGGATAAGAAGGTTGGGAGAGGGGATGATGTGGCTCTGCTGGTAAAGAATGGTATCTATTCAGTAGAGAGATGTGACGTAGGATCAGAAGATGTGCAATCTTTGTTGGAATGTGATAATGTGATAAATTGTTACTCACCTGGAATATATTACAGCCACAATAATACTCAAGTAGCTGAATACAATCCAGAGCAGAATGTTTCTAAATCAGTCCTGTTACATGTTATTTTGTGGCTGTAATATGTCCTATTTACAGAAAGCACTGCACCAGCAAACTTTCCATGTCAACAGCATCTTTCCTTGATACTGAGAGGCTTGTGGACAAAATGTCCAATAAATCTATGTGACATTGATGATTCCTTCTGAATAAATTTGAATACCCTGCTGGAAGACCAGTGCCAAATTGCTTTCATCATCAGTTCATTCATTGTGTTGACCTATTCTAAAAATAAATAGTTTTTAAAGCTACAGGGAAAAAAGTCAAATTATTCATTAAAGTTTACACTTATGTTTCTTTATAGTCATGTAAATGAGGTAGAAAAATATAATTGTTGGTTGTAATTTGCGGAAACTTATAAAGAAAGGGGAAAAGATGGATCTATATTGATGCTGTAAGGATGACTAACAGTAACTTATGCTTTTGGAATATAGTTATTTCTATTGTGTATGTTGTCCATAAAATTGTAATTACTTATGTTTTGTTTACATACAGTGCCTATAAAAAGTATTCATCCTCCTTAGAAGTTTTCATGTTTTATTGTTTTACAGCAATGAATCATGGTGGATTTAATTTGGCTTTTTTTTTACTCTGATCAGTAGAAAACAACTCATTAAAATGAAAGCAGATTGCTACAAAGTGTTCTAAGTTAATTGCAAATATAAAACACAAAATAATTGATTGCATAAGTATTCATGTCCTTTAACATGACACACCAAATCATCACGGGTGTAGCTAATTGGTTTTGGAAGCCACATAATTAGTTAAATAGAGATCTGTTTTTGGAGACCTGTGTGCAGTCAAGGTGTTTCATTTGATTGCAGTAAAAATATACCAGTATCTGCAAGGTCCAACTGCTGATGAGTTAGTATCCTGGTAAAAACTACACCATGAAGACAAAAGAACACTCCAAGCAACTCCGTGAATAAGTTACTGAAAAGTACAAATCAGGAGATCAATACAAAAAAATTTCCAAGTCACTGAATATCCCTTGGAGTACAGATAAGTCAATCGTCAAGAACTGGAAAGAATGTGGCACAGCTGTAAATCTACCTTGAAAAGGCCATCCTCAAAAATTGAGTGACTGCGCAAGAAGGGTTTAGTGAGGGAGACCACCAAGAGGCCAGTGACACTGGAGGAGTTACAAACTTCAGTGCTGTGATGGGAGAGACAGCGCATACAACAGCTGTTGCCCAGGTGATTCACCAGAAACAGTTTTATGGAAGAGTGGCAAAGAGAAAGCCATTGTTGAAAAGAATTCACATGAAATCTTGGCTAGAGTTTGCCAGAAGGCATGTGGGAGACTCTGAAGTCAGCTGGAAAAGGTTTCTATGGTTCAATGAAATCAAAATTGAGCTTTCTGGCCATCAGACTAAATGCTATGTTTGGTGTAAGCCTAACACCGCACATTATCAAGAACACACCATCCCCACTGTGAAGCATGGTTGTGGCTGCATCGTGCTGTGGGAAATCCTGATGCAGTCTGCAAGGGAACTGTGATTTGGGAGAAGATTAGTTTTTCAGCGACTTGCAAGCATAAAGCTTAAGCTGCACAGAAATGGCTTAAAAACAAATTTAATGTCCTGGAGTGGGCAAGTCAGAGTTCAGACCTCAATCCAATTGTGAATTTGTGGCTGGACTTGAAAAGGGCTTTTCACCCACAATGCTCATGCAATATGACAGTGTTTGAGCAGTTTTGTAAAGAAGGATGAGGAATAATTGCAGTGTTCAGATGTGCAAGGGTGATAGAGACCTATCTACACAGATTCAAGGCTGTGATTACTGCTAAAGGTGCATCTACTAAATATTGACAAAGTGGGGGAGTAATTCTGCAATCAATTATTTTGTGTTTATTAATTGTAATTAATTTAGACCAGTTTGTAGAAATTTGTTTTCACTTTGACACAGAAGAGTCTTTTCTGTTGATCAGTGTCAAAATACCAAATTAAATCCATAGCGATACAACCTTTTAAAACAATAAAACATGAAAACTTCAAAGGGAAGTGAATACCTTTTGTAGGCATTGTATATGTATCATCAATGGCTCAGATGATTGCATTCTTTTTAACTATGGTTAATTTATCTTTAAATAAGATGAAGAAGCTTCCTTGATGGGTGCCGTTAGTTTATGTTCAAATAGCTGGTGCAGGAGATATGCCCACTAACTTTTGATTCTGAGATGATGATGCTTGACAGATGAAAATGGTCATATATACGAGTTTCTGGAAAAGAATTGTTATGATGAGGTGATAGTTTTCAAATAAAACAGAAAATTATTGAATTGTTCAACAGCATCTTTGAAGGGAAATAAACAAGTTCGACATATCATGTTGTGAACCAGCAATCAGAATGGATTAAAGCTCTTTAATGAAAAATAATTGCAGGTTTAGAAATTAAAAATTATCTTTATTTGGGAAGCTGACATGCACTGATATCTTCTAATCTGATATTTCTTAACAGCTGTGTGTGACCCACCATGTCAAAACAGGGGTTCATGTTCTCGACCTCAAGTCTGTGTCTGCCGGTCAGGATTCCAGGGTTCTAGGTGTGAAGAAATTGTTCCAGAGCAACCATACACTCCCCGTGTTTTCTCATCAAGATCCTTTTCTTCTCGGTCATCTGCCTCGTATTCAAATGCCATTCAGAAAATTCACAACAATGCAAAAAATACCACCAAAAGAATGAATGAAATTCCATCTAAACATAGGGCCTCATCAGTTGCTCAACGCGAGCGCCTTCTGTGAGTAATTTTAATTTATTCCTCTTCATCGGTGCATTACTTCCCAGGGTAATCTACTCTTTATTTTAAGACGATAGATTATTTGGTAGGTAATAGAATTTATCATGTCATTTTCTTGGCATATTGACCAGTTTCTAACTGTATTAATAATTGTTGAATGCAGTATTTGTCCTCAATTATAAATAATGCATATGTTTCAAGGCACCTGAGATCACTACATAATTTTTTATCAGTTTTGAGAATTTAATTGATTTTCATCTTCATTCCACTGTTAATTACAAGGTGAAAGATGATAATATGGAGGAATATTTTGCTCCTTTTTAAGGAATAGCTCAGCATAGTCATTTTTGAAATACTTCTTAGCCAAAAATATTTAAGTTAAGAGTAATTAACTGAGCAAATCATAATCGGATGTCTCTTGTTTAAAGTGAACAAGTCATGCCTCTATTAAATTTATAGACAAAGCAAATTCCCATTAAGCTTTTGTCATCTAATACCGTAAGGCCCTGTTGTCTACTATTTGCAATAAAAATTAAAATTGGTCTTTAACTTGAAAGTAAATATGGAGAAATAATAAATCAAGGATTGCTATGGCGTGGTGAAATATAAATGTTTAATTTAACAGATAGTGTTTGTATTATAAGTGAAATAAGAAGAACAGATATATAGTTTAAATAAAATGGCATTAAAGATAAGGGCATATTTTCTGTTTAGATTTTTAAACAATTCACTCTGCAGTCATACTTACTCCTTTGCTTTTGCTGTGACCGTTCTGAGTCTCTGGTTCCAGTCAAACTTGAAGACTAAGATCTTATTCTTAAGCAGCCCCACTGGCCTTAATTCAGATTGCCTTTGTCGAAGGCTGTTTTACATCATTATCAAGAGTAATTTAAAAGCAGTTTAAGCCAATTTAAATAATGAAAACAGAGATAATTATTTATAAAATTGTTTGCAAGTATGTTGAACATGTGGAAGTTAATGAAAAACATAACAACATAAGAAAATAACAAATAGGAGCAGGAGTTGGCCATCTGGCCCGTTGAGCCTGCTCCGCCATTCAATAAGATCATGGCTGATCTGGCCATGGACTCATCTCCACCAACCTGCCTTTTCCCCATAACCCATAATTCCCCACTATACAAAAATCTATCCAACCTTGTCTTAAATATATTTAACAGAGGTAGCCACTTTATTGTGCAGAGAATTCCACAGATTCACCACTCTCTGGGAAAAGCGGTTCTTTCTCATCTCTGTCCTAAATCTACTTCCCCGAATCTTGATGCTATGTCCCGTAGTTGTAGTCTCACCTACCAGTGGAAACTTTCCTACTTCTATCTTATCTATCCCTTTTATAATTTTATATGTTTATAAGATCTCCTCTCATTCTTCTGAATTCCAGCGAGTACAGTCCCAAGTGACTCAATCTCTTCTCATGGTCTAGCAATCTCATCTCTGGAATCAACCTGGTGAACCTTCTCTGCACTGTCTCCAAAGCCAATATATCATTCTTCAAGTAAGGAGACCAGAACTGCATGCAGTACTCCAGGTGCAGCCTCACCAATACCCTGTACAGTTGCAGCAAAACCTCCCTGCTCTTAAATTCAATTCCTCTAGCTATGAAGGCCAATGTTCCATTTGCTTTCTTGATTGCCTGCTGCATCTGCAAACCAACCTTTTGTGATTCATGCACAAGTACTCCCAAGTCCCTCTGCACAGCAACATGTTGCAAGTTTTTAACCATTTAAATAATAACCTGATCTTTCATATTTCCTTTCAATGTGGATGACCTTGTATTTACCAACATTTTACTCCATCTGCCAGACCTTTGCCCATTCACTTAACCTAACTAAATCTCTCTGCAGACTCTCTGTATCTTCTGTACAATTTGTTTTTCCACTCAATTTAGTATCATCAGCAAACTTAGATATACTACACTCGGTCCCACCTTCCAGATTGTTAATGTATCTTGTGAACAGTTGCAGGCCCAGCACTGATTCCTGCAGCACACTGCTCACGACTGATTGCCAACCAGAGCAACACCCATGTATCCTAACTCTCTGCTTTCCATTGGCTAACCAATCTTATATCCATGCTAATACATCACCCGCAACTCTATGCATCCATATCTTATGGATAAGTCTTTTATGTGGCACCTTATGTGCCCTCTGGTCCCAGACCCCTTCACCTTCCACTATAGGAAAGATCATCTCCACACCCACATTATCCAGACCTTTCAATATTCGGTAGGTTACAATGAGATTCCCCCCCACCCCCCCCATCTCCCATTCTCCTCAACTCCATTGACTACAGGCCCAAAGCTATCAAATGTAAACCCTTTCATTCCTGGGATTGTTCTCATTCTCAGCACACTAGCTATATATTAACGGGGGAAAGAACCATACTAGATATTGTTCTTACTTACTTAGAACTTGCATATGTTTTCTCCCAAGCCTGTTGAGTCAAAGCCGACCCGTTCCAACACTGGCAGCTGCACTTATAACTTTTTATTGGCCCTATGCTGATTTCAGCCCCCAGAAAGAAAGCTGAAAGCTCCCAAGAACTTTTTAAAGTTCACACTGTGTCACCAATAAGCGATCTCTCACACTGATCTGAGCCCACAGAAAATTAGCTTTTCAATCAAGGTCAGCCATCCCTGATTAAGGCTAAGGGAATAGATGCAAAGCTTATCTGGCCCTTGGTTGAAATGAAGCCAGTAATGAGTCCAATGCTCGAGCAAAGGTTCAGAAGCACCAGCATCAAACATCCAGCTTGTCTTTAATTTCTATCTTTCAATAGACAGGCAGGAGGTAAAGTAAATCAGCAAGGCCCGCATCATTCATGGCTCCCTGCAGCCACAAAAGTATGATTCAGCACTCATTTTTATGTTCATTTTGTTGACTGTTAATTTCTTGAAAGAAAGCAGAAAATACCAGAAATAAAAGTAACATCTATGGATTAGGGAAAAAAGTATTTCAGTTTTGTCATTTCTTATTGGAATTGTTACTAATTTACCTCATTCAATTTTATATTTCAGCTCACTTTCACTTAACACACTGATCCCCTTCACCTTAACTTAGTGCCAAACGCTACTGATTTTTCTCCATCATGTAGTGGAAGGCTCTACCATTACCTCTTCCCACCGTATTTCACAGCCGACCACAGCACAAATCTAAAGGGATATAAGGCTGCTAATGATCTTAACACCTTGAGCAAATAACCTAGGGAACTGGATAAAACTGCTGATTATTACTATGCTGTTGTATTGCCCATAGAGCTCAACTTCTTGTTTACACTGAAATCTTAAAACTTCAGGACATTAAATCAAATGTTTACTTCAAGCAACAAGGCATGTTGTGGGAAATTTGATGTAGATGTGATACAGCATGTATATTTATTTGTTTCATATGGTGGTGTAAGTTTTCAAGTCATCTGGTAATTTAACTGGAATTGGAAACCGTTGATACAATGCAGATTGCTGGGCTTTATAATAGGAAATTGATCCTCAGCATCAGTGTTAAGCCTGAATGGCAAATTTTAAATATATCTTCCTGTGTCAAAGTTTTAGAGTTGGTGGTGTTCTTTGTGGATCAGTATTATGAGCATCGAAAAAAGAAGCAGGAATAGGTCATACGGTCTCTATCCTCATAGTGACATTCCATAAGATCATATATGAACTTCTACTCAGCTCCACTTTCCTGTGCTACTCCCAGAATATCCAAAAAATTATACTTAGCATCTAAGCCTCCTTTATCCTTTTGGGTAAATTCACTATTATCTGGATGAAAACTTTTCTTTTTGTCAGAGTCCTGAATGGTTGATCCCTTATTTTAAGATGGCAGCTATGGCTGTAGACATCTGAATAATCATTTTACCTGTCAAGGCTCATGAAGAATTTTGTCTGATTGAGAAAGATAATGTCTCATTTCTGTAATGTTTAGGTTTAGTGCACTTAATCTCTCCTCACAGGACAATCACCTTATCTGATGAAACTCCATTGCACTTTTTCTATCACAATAACAGCCTTTCTTAGGTAGGAATAGCCCTATGCACAATCTTAATTTTTCAGTTAAGCCCTATATAATTTCAGTATGGCATCTCAGTTGATTTGCTCAGATCCTATTGCAATGAAAGCCAGTGTGCTAATATTAAGGAGGTAATAAATCCATTTGTAAGCATGCATTAACAGGAATATCAAGATTTAAGGAGGAAATAGTAGGGTATTTGGAAAATCATAAGGCAACCAAGCAGAATCAGTATGAAGACATGAGAGAATGCAAATGCCGGAATCTCAAGAAACAACAATTTACTTGAGGAACTTAGAGCATCGAGCAGCATCTGTGGGAGCACGAATTGAAAACCTGCATCACAACTGAGAGTAGAGAGGCAAGATGGCCAGTTTAAAGAGGAGAATGGAAGTGGTTTCACAAGAGTCCATGATGATTGATAGATTGAAAAGGAGTGCAAAATGTCAGGCTGGTTGTACCAGTTAAGGGAGGGTGGAGTTGGTAGACAGTGTCATGTGAATAGTAATTGTGTTAACACCTGATGAGGGTCTTGGCCTGAAACACTGACTGTTTGTTTCCTCTATAGATCCTTCCTGACTTGCTAGGTTCCTCCAGCATTTTGTGTGTGTTGCTGAATGAATAAGTGAGGCAGAAGGAATGAAAAACAAAGGAAAAAAAAGCAAGGTGGGAGGAAGGGATTATGAAGTTTGCATACAGTTGCTGGAGAGAGATGAGCAGGAACACAAAGGGTTACCAGTGCTGAACTTGATAAGTAAAGGAGGTGATAATGGAACCATAAGATCAGAGATAACTAGCATATAGAGCCAGAGCCAGAACCAGATAGGGGTGGATCAGGTGGAGGAAACTGTGTGTGGAATCTGGAGGGTGAGGATGAAGATAGATGATTGGGGAAGTGGAAGGTTTGAAGGAAAGGAATAGAAATGAGAGAACTGGAAGATTGGAAAGAGAGAAAGATGGTGAAGGGGAGAAAAGAGGGAAGTAAAAACAGCTGGTCTATTGCTGCAGGTCGCAGGAAATGTATATGTGTTCTTAGATCTTATCCCTCACTAACATCCAGGGAGTCTAACAGCCCTTCTAGGCGAGGTGAAGAGTCATGTGCATCTTCTCCAATCTTATCTATAGCATTCAGTACCCCAAATGTGGCCTCCTCTACATTGGTGAGACCAAGAGCAGACTGGGTGACAGTTTTGCAGAGCACTTGCGCTTAGTCTGCAATAACACCCTGAACTCCCAGTCGCATGCCATTTCAATTCTTCTTTCTAATTTTATCCAGACCCACCCATCCTTGTTCTTCTCTGCTTCTAAAGTGAGACCCAAAGCAAACTAGAGTAATAACACCTCATGTTCTGCCTGGGTAGTATACTATAGCATGAACACGGAGTTTTCCATTTTTAGGTAACTCTTCCCTCCAATGGGCTATTTTCCTCCTTCCTCCCCTTTTCCACTCTTTCTCCTTTCAATCCTCCCTTAATTTTACTCTTCCCCTCAATCCTACCACTTAGGGCCCTGTTACCAATCTTCATCCCCTTCCCCTTCTGTGTCTATCCACCACACACAGTTCACCCACAGGCTACCATCCCTCCATCCACCATCTAGTTCTGGTTCTATCTGCCATTCACCACTCCCTGATGGTTCCCATATGGAAGTTACTATGTATTAAAAAAAGCAACTTAACTGAACTTAAGCAACTTAAACTGAATAAGACTAAATAATGTTGCAGTATAAAAGAATCTAGATGATCCTGTTGAAAGGACCACAAAGGATCCAGGTATAGCAGGTAATTCAGGTAGCTATTGGAATGTTGGCCTACATCACAATGGGCAATGAAATATAAAAGTAGGAAATTTTTGAAGCTACTTTACCTGATGCTGTTGAGCTTGCACCTAGTATATCATATATATTTTTGCCTCCTCAATAGGTAATGCAAAGAAGATTCATTAGGTTGATTCTTGGGGTAATGAGATTAGTATATCAAGAGAGAAGTTAAGTAGATTGGGCCTATATTTTGGAGTTTAGAGGAATGAGAAATGATTTTATTGAAATGTAAGATTTTAGTGGTGATTGTCAGAGTGATTCAAGAAGGACGTTTCTCTTAGTGGAGTTACTTAGAATTGCGGCATACTTTCAAAATAAAGGGTTGCCTATTTATAGTGTGTTAGAAATAAGGTACTCTTTCACCCAAACTGATATATCTCTTTGAAGTTCTCCACTCCAGAGAAGTCTTAAATATGTTGACGTACAGTAGAATTACAAGAAGATCAAAGGGTTTGGGGAGTGAGCAGAGCAGTAACACCAGGGCTAAGATTGAATCACTTGTGATCATATTCAATGACGTTCCTCTAAAGCAGAGATGAGGTGGAATTTCTTTAGCCAGAGAGTGGTGAATCTCAGGATTTTTTTTGCCACAGAGGGCTGTAGAGGCCAAGTGATTTTGATGTATTTAAGGCAGAGGTTGATAGGTTCTTGATTGGTAAAGGATTTAAGGGTTATGGGGAGAGAGAGGTTGGGGAAAAAAAATCAGTCATGCTTGCTGAACAGACTTGATGGGCCAAATAGTGGAATTCTGCTCCTTTATCTTATGGTCTTGTATCAGAGCAGATTTGAGAAGCCAAATGGCCTAACATGCCCTTATTACTTGTATAATTAATTCTCAATAAAGACAAAAGACAATATTTATTTGTCTTTTCATTTCTTGCTTTATTTTCATATCAACTTCAGTTATCTGAACCCCGGACCTTTTAATCACCATTTGGTAATTACTTTGCTTTGCAGTATTTTTCTACCAAAGTAGACGGTATCGGCTGCTTATATTACAACACTACAGCACAGAAACAGGCCTTTCAGCTCATCCAAACCATGCTGAATCATTAATCTGCCTAGTTCCATTGACCAGTCCCTGGACCATAGCCCGTCTTACTCCTTCTATCCATGTATCTATCCAAATTTCTCTTAAATGTGGAAATCAACCTCGCATCCAGCACTTGCACTGGCAGCTTGTTCCACTTACCACTCTTTGAGTGAAGAAGTTCCTCTTAAACATTTCACCTTTCACCCTTAACCGATGACCTCCAGTTGTGGTCTTACCCAATCACAGTGGAAAAAACTTGCTTACGTTTATTCTTTCTATATCTCTTACAATTTTGGGCACTTCTATCAAATTTCCCCTCAATCTTCTACCTTCTCAGGAATAAAGTTCAATGTTTCACTTTAACTCAGGTTAGGTCCCAGAAAAGTTCTTGTCAATTTTCTCTTCACTCTCTCAATCTTATTGGCATCTTTCCTGTAGGTAGGTGACCAAAACTGCACACAATACTCCAAATTAGGCTTCACCATCCCAGCTCCTGTACAGAATACATTGATTTATGGAGGCCAGTGTGCCAAAAGCCACTGTAACGCCACTTTCAAACAATTGAAGATTTGTACTCCCAGATCCCTTTGTTCCACCGTACTCCCCAGTATCCTACCACTCACTGTGTAAGACCTACTCTGATTGTTCTTCCAAAGTGCAGCACCTCACACTTGTCTGTGTTAAATTCCATCTGCCATTTTTCCAGCTGGTTCAGGTTCCGTGCAAGCTTTGATAGCCTTTTTCAGTGTTCACTATACCCCTCCAGTCTTGGTGTCAAAATTGCTGATCTAGTTTAGCACATTATCATCCAGATCATTGGTGTAGATGACAAACAACAATAAAACCAGCAGCAGTCCCTGCGGCACACCACTAGTCATGGGCCTTCAGTTAGAAAGGCATCTATCTACAGCTAATGTTTGGGTTCTCCCACGAAGGCAATGTCTAGACAATTTATGACCTCATCTTGAGTGCCAAGTGACTGAACCTTCTTTATGAACCTCCTTGTAGACAATATCCATTACCTTGTTTTCATCAACTTTCCTGATAATTATCTCAAAAAAGACCCTGTAAGATTGGTTAGGCATGACCTACCACACACAAAGCTTTGTTGACTATCACTAATCAGTCCATGTTTATGTAAATACTCATATATCTGGTGCAATAACTTTCCTACAACTGATGTCAGGCTCACAGGCCTATAATTCCCTGGATAATTTTTAGATCCTTTCTTAAGCAGCAGAACAACATTGGCTATACCCCAGTCATCTGGTGCCTCACCTGTTACTAAGAATGATTTAAATATCTTTGCTAGGGCCCCTGCAGTTTCTGAACTTACCTCCTTGCTTCTCACAAGGAGGGAACACCTTGTCCAACCCTGGGGATTTATCCACCTTAATTTTCCTTAAGCCAGCAACCATCTCCTCTGTAACCTGTATGGGGTGCATAACCTCACAGGTGCTTTGCCTCACTTCCATATTCTCTGTGTCTGTCTCCTTAGTAAATACAGATGGAAAAAATCCACTTAGTATCTCCTCATCTCTTCTGGCTTCACACCTAAATTACTATTCTGATCTTCCAGTGGATGAATTTTGTCCCTTGCAATCCTTTTGCTTCTGACATATCTGTAGAACCCCTTAGGATTCTCCTTCATCTTGTCTACTATGGCATCCCCTGCCTTCTTTTAACCCTCTTGATATATTTCTTAAGATTTTCTTACATTTCTTATACTCTATTAGTACCTCATTAGTTCCTACCTGCCTACATTTGCTATGAACCTCCTTAATGAAGGCCTCAATATCCAAATTGGCCTTAAAACCAAAGTTTCCTAAACCTGTTTTCTTTACCTTTTATTCTGACAGGCACATACAAGCTTTGTACTCTCAAAATTTCACCTCTGAAGGCACCCACTTACCAAGTACACCTTTGCCAGTGAACAATTTGTTCCAATCCACACTTGCCAGATCCTTCTAATACCATCAAAATTGGCCTTTCCAATTTAGAATCTCAACCTATGGAACAGACATTTCCTTTTCCGTATTTACTTTGAAACTAATGACATTATGATCACTTAATGCAAAATGTTCTTCCGCTCAAACTTCTGTCACCTACCCTGTCTCAATCCCTAATAGGAAATCGAGTATCTCCCATTAGGACTCTCTCATAAGGATTTCTATGTACTACTATAACCCTATTGTCCCTATACCTAAGAGGTAGATGGTTGGACTTTTCTTTCATAGCTTAGGACTTTTGTGGTTGAAATGCAACTTGCTTTTTGTCAACAATGTGTAAATATTAACAAGGTCTTGCTGCATGCAGACTTGGATTGCTTTATTTTTTGAAGAGATAGGAATGGGTCTGAATTCTGAGCAATCATTAAAGAGCATCACTGCATCTGACTTTGTCATAGCGATAAAGTCATTGATAAAGTCTTAGCTGAAGATAGTTTGGGCTGACTCTTCCCTGACCAACTTTTCCAGAGATGTGCTGCTAAGATAACTGACTTCCATCTTCGTCAGTAGGAGCTGTGAGTCAAAGCATTGATTTGGATTTTGCTTGATGTTCATTGGTTCAATTTTACTCGGCTATTTGATGTGACATTCAGTCACATACAGTTACTTATACTTACACCTCACTTCTGGAAACCGACTATCTGGAATCCACTGATTCATGATGTTGAAATAATGCTGTATTCATTAAGTTCTTGAACAGAGTAAAAAAAAAAAGAGAAAAAGACTTATTAATTACATTTTTCTTAGCAATGCTGCATTGATTGCATAGCTCTAAAAATAAATCAACAAATTTGGACAATCATTTAAATTTGGCTTTCATACCAGAATTCTGGGAAAAGGTTGGAGTACTGTGAAAATAATATGGAGTATTGTCAACAGTTTTGGGGCCACATATCTCAGAAAGGATGTGTTGTCATTGGAGAGAGTCCAGAGGTGGTTCATGAGGATGATTCTGGGAATGAAGGAGTTAACATATGAGGAGCATTTGGCAACTTTGGGCCTGTACTGACTGGAATTTAGAAGAATGCGTACTCTCTCTATTTTGTTGACATCTTTCCTATAATTCGGTGACCAGAACGGTACACAATACTCCAAATTTGGCCTTACCAATGCCTTGTACAATTTTAACATTACATCCCAACTCCTGTACTCAATGCTCTGATTTATAAAGGCCAGCATACCAAAAGCTTTCTTCACCAGCCTATCCACATGAGATTCCACCTTCAGGGAACGATGCACCATTATTCCTAGATCGCTCTGTTCTACTGCATTCCTCAATGCCATACCATTTACCATGTATGTCCTATTTTGATTATTCCTACCAAAGTGTAGCACCTCACGCTTATCAACATTAAACTCCATCTGCCATCTTTCAGCCCACTCTTCTAACTGGCTTAAATCTCTCTGCAAGCTTTGAAAACCTACTTCATTATCCACAACACCACCTATCTTGGTATCATCTGCATACTTACTAATCCAATTTACCACCCATCATCCAGATCATTAATGTATATGACAAACAACTTTGGACCCAGTACAGGTCCCTAAGGCACACCACTAGTCACCGGCCTCCAACCTGACAAACAGTTATCCACCACTACTCTCTGGCATCTCCCATCCAGCCACTGTTGAATCCATTTTACTACTTCAATATTAATACCTAACGATTGAACCTTCCTAACTAACCTTCCATGTGGAACCTTGTCAAAGGCCTTACTGAAGTCCATATAGACAACTATGTCTATATGGCTCAAAGTCTTTACAGAAAAATTTAAAAGAAATAAACATGACTGTATATTTGATAAAGAGTATTCTTGTAGTATTTCCAGCCTGGTGTACTTCAGCTTTTCTGAAAAGTTCTTACAGTGAGAGTGCTTTAAGGTGTTACCATTTTTTAATTTACTATAGTATACTAAGATTCTCAGCTGTAGTTTCAGACTATTTAAAAAGCTTTTTAAAAATAGAATGTTAAACATAGAATGGTACAGCATAATATATAGGCCATCAGCTCACAATGCAAAGCCAGCTTTGTAGCCTACTCTAAAATCAATCTCACCCTTCCATCCCAAATACAGTACCCCACCGTTTTTCTTTAATCCACATGCCTATCTAAGAGTCGCTTAAATGTCCTAATGTATTTGCCTCTACTACCACCTCTGGCAGTGTGCTCCAAGCACTAACCTGTACTGTATATATATAAAAAAATACTTTTGACATACTCCTTCCCTATATTTCCCTGCAATCACCTTAAGATTATGCTGTCTTGTATTAGCCATTGCCACCCTGGAGAAAAGATGCTGTTTTTTCATTCTATCTATCCCTTTTATTGTCTTGTACATCTCTATCAAGTTATGTCTCATCCTCCTTTGCTCCAAAGAGAAAATTCCTAACTCAGCCTGCCGTAATCAGACATGCTCTGTATTCCCGGAATCATCCAAGTAAACCTTCCTGTGACCAGAACTGAACACAATGCTCCTAAAATGTGTTCTAATCAGTTTTATAGATCTGCAACATAGCCTCATGGTTCCTGAACTCAATATCTGACTAATGAAGGGCAACATCCTTTACGTCTTTTTAACCACTCTATCAACTTAGACTGCAACTTTAAGGGATCTGTGGACGTGGATCCCAAGATCCCTCTTTTCCTCCATACTGCTAAGAATCCTGCCATTAACCCTGTACTCTGTCTTAAAGTTTGATATTTTAAAGTGAATCACTTCACACTTTTAAGTTCTGTATCCTATCAATGTCCCATTGTAACTAACGACAACTTTTTACCTTAATTACAACATTATGAACTTTTGTGGCATCTGCAAATTTGCTAATCCACTCTTCCACTTCCTATCTGTCATTTATAAAAATTGCAAAGAGTAGGGGGTCCCAGAACAGATCCCTGCAGAAATAAAACGGTCACTGACCTCCAGGCAGTATATGCTCTGTTTGCTACCAGCCTCTGTTTTCTGCAAATTAACATGATTCTAATTTCCTTCCAGTAAAAATGTGTTCAGTTTTACATAAATACTTTGATCTTTTAGAGTATTACAGTTAAATTGCCTCAAAGAACTTGAATCACTATTAAATGAATGTTTCCCATACATAAAAAAAATGTGCAAGGAATAATATTAAGATATATTTATCAGTATTGTGTGTCTGTGCATAATTACATATCAATTAACTAAAAGCACGCACGTGGGAGGCGGCTTCACATCGCAGCGATAGAAAGAGAGAACAGTGCGCATGTGTAAACAACAGCACATGCACAGACAACAGATCAATACGTAGTTCTAAGGGGGGGTCATTACACTAAAAGAATTGGAATCATACATTACACTTCCTCCTTCTTTAGATTAATGTAACATAAACTGTGTATGTACAAAACATTCAATTTCCCTTTCATAACCCACATTCTAAGTAAACATGCTTTCACAATAACAGTCCATAACTAACTTCACAGTTCTAAACATTCAGTCTTGTGGGTGGTGCTCTGTTTCTTTCAGGATAGCACCTCTGAACCTATGCAGTGGCACCAGGTTTGGCAGGTGTTTTATGAATGACAATGTTGTTGTCACATCTCTGAACCTGTGGAGGGGCATCAGGTTTGGTAGCTGTTTTGTCTGAGGCAACGTTTTAGGTTTCCAGTGTCACATTGCTGTCAGTGACATCATCACTAAAAAATAAGTCCGGTGACTGTAATGTGTCCGTCTTGGTGGATGCAGTTGACTCAGGTGTGTTCTTCGGTTGAGCGTCCAGTACCTGGTCCACATGATGTCTCCATGTCTGATTGCCAAAATCCACTATACAGTTCCAGGCATTACAGCTCACCTTTGTCAGCTTCTATGTTGTTTGATTCTGTAGTACACTCAAGTCACTTTATGCATTTGCTTAGTTTGAGACTTTTCACTCAGCTGTACCTTTTGTATGCCTTGCACATTCTCTCTATGTAACCTTGCCTGTGACACTTTCTGAAGACTTTCACTTTGAACCAACAGTCATTTGCATCATGGGAGGATTTGACACATTAATAGATTCTTTGGCTTTTTGCATCATTCAGGAACATTTTATGCATTTCACATTCTAACTTTTTCTGTAGTTCTACATCCTTTACTGCAGCCTCTAATGATATGCAGTGGTCAATGCCCATTCTAAGGTTAGGTCTCTTTTGGACACTAGCCTCTTTTGAGTGCTTTGGCAATGCATGCCACATACAAGCCTGTTCTTTAATGCATCACATTAGACAGTCCATTTCTAAAATCATAGTACTGAGAAAGTTTGCACAGTTCTGCAATGTATTCAGAAATGCTTTCATCTTTTGACTGGTTACTTTTGTAAAAACTGAATTTCTCAGCTATTGCCAGTGGTTTAGGGGTCAAGTGCTTTTGTAAAATTGTAACAATTTCATCAAATGTCTTGCTTGCTGGTGGTTACTAGGTTGCACAAGAGACCATACATGCATGCATTAAGCTAAGAAATGTAGGGGCTTTCTTTTGCTCCTCCACGTTGTTCGCATTACAATACAGTTCAACCCTCTCAATATATGACTCCTAGCCTTCATTAAAAATATCAAATTCATCAACTTTCCTGACAGAAGCAATCGCCATGTTATTTTTACTTTAAATTCAGTGTGTCTTTCACTGTTACTCATGGGTCCTTCAGCTTTCTTGTGCTGTTCAGCTCTCTTTTTTGTTCCGTAACTGCCGGCGCAGTTTGTGATATTTTCTGATATTCAGGTTCATCTTCATTGCCAATTTGTTGTGTCTGTGCAAACCTATATATCAATTAACTGAAAGCATGCACGTGGGGGATAGATTTAACTGGTGTATTTACATTGCAGTTAGAGAGAGAGAGAGAGAGAGAGAGAGAGAGAGAGAGAGAGAGAGAGAGAGAGAGAGAGAGAGAGAGAGAGAGAGAACAATGCAGATGTGTAACCAGCATATGTACAGATCACAGATCAATACGTAGTGCTAAGGGGGTGGGGTGGTGAGTCGTTGCTTTAAAAGAAATAGGTTTCATTACGTTTTAATAGGTACATTTCCTGTCAGGGAAATATATACAATATACATCCTGAAATTCTTTTTCCTCGCAAACATCCACAAAAACAGAGAAGTGCCTCAAAGAATGAATGACAGTTAAATGTTAGAACCCCAAAGCCCCCCCAGCTCCCCCCTCTCATGCATAAGCAGCAGGAAGCAATGACCACCCCACCAGCAAAATGCATCAGCACCCCCCACCAAGCACTCAAAAAATGCAGCGAAGCATCAATAAAGACACAGAATTGCAGTACACCAAAGACTAGTCGTTCCCCCAGTATTTGATGTACCACAGGTTCATTTGTTCTCCCTCTCCCTCTCCGTGAGAGGGGAGACATAACAAAACAACTTGCCCATTTATGGTGTTAAAACTCTGTTGCATCGCTTTTTCTGAACTCTGTGCCCAAAGAACTCAGGTCTTTGGGCACACAGTCAGCAGCCAGCTCACTGCTTTCGACCTATCATCTCCCACGACGCACCAGGCAGCGGCACCAACCTTGAATTCACCCACCTCCAGAACAACGAAAATCCGGCACCCTGAAGGCACATTTGTTTTCTAGGCCGCGTCCTTGGCATATTGAAAAGCAGCCAGTCGTGAAACCCCGAGAGCGTGTCCCATTCCCACAAATAACCAAAGTCAGTGTGCAACTCAGGACAGGGTCTTCAAAAGAATCCTGAAAAGGAAAATAAAGATATTAAAAATAGAAATAGAGCTATTTCTGAAGATGCAAGCAAAGCAGTCACCATTAGGCGCCATCGTCCTCCACACATTTTCAAATATCACTTTTAATTCTGAATAATACAAACGATTCAGAGAAGTCTTGATGAGCAATACAATTTACTGCCAATATAAAGTGACAGTAGAATAAAATAAAAGCTGTTCAGCTTTTCTCTGTTGCCACTTGAATTCTTAAGCTCTTTTGTCCATTCAAGTTCAAAGTAAATTTATTATCAAAGTATTTATTATCATCATATACAACCCTGAGATTTGTTTTCTTGCAGTAAATCCAAGAAACACAGTAGCATCAATAAAGGACTGTACCCAAAAAAATGGACTAAAATCAATGTGTAAAAGTCAACAAATTGTGCAAATACAAAAGAAAAAAGAAATAAATATTGACATGATTGTAAGAGTCTTTGAAAGTGAGTCCAAAGGTTGTAGGGACAGTTCAGTGATGGGTCAAGTGAAGTTAACTCCTCTGGTTCTACAGCCTGAAAGTTAAGGGGTAATAACTGTTCCTAAACCTGGTGGTGTGGGTCCTGATGCTCCTGTACCAACCTCCTGGGTGACAGCAACAAGAGGAGAGCATGGCCTGAATGCTGGAGGTCCTTGACGGTGATGGATGCTGCTTTACTACAACAATGCTGTGTGCAAATATGTTCAATTGTGGGAAGGGCTTTACTCATGAAGGAGTAGCCCATATCCATTACTTTTTGTATGAGTTTCCATTCAAAGCATTGGTATTTTCATACCAGGTAGTTTTACAAGCGGTCAATAAACTCTCCACCACATTATCTATAGAAGTTTGTTGATATGTTTCATCACCAGCCTCTTGTAGCACTTTATCACAGTGGATTAGGTGCTACTGGATGACAGCCATTGAGGCAGGTTGCCACATTTTTTGTAGGCAAAATTAATTTTAGGATAGAGATAGGCCTAACAAAAGTTGGATGCATGATCATTTTCATTTTAACAATTACTGAAGAGTAATTATTTAATTATTGAAATGCTCTGTACTATAATTAGCCCATGAAGACTTTGGGTATCCTTTTACTATTACCTGTCTCTTTCCATTATTTTATGAGTACATGATGCCTGGAAAGAGACTTTCCCTATTAGTATTTGTAGCTGTGTGCAAAAGGAGCTCCCCCCATTTAGCTATTTAAACTGATAACAACAGCATCAGACTCCTCTGCATTAGTGACAAATAGTGCAGTACAATACTTTAAAAAAAACATAGAAACATAGAAAACCCACAGCACAATACAGGCCCTTCAGCCCACAAAGCTGTGTTGAACATGTCCTTACCCTAGAACTACCTAGGCTTACCCATAGCCCTCTATTTTTCTAAACTCTATGTACCTATCTAGGAGTCTCTTAAAAGGTCCAATTGTTTCCACCTCCACCACAGTTGCTGGCAGCCCATTCCACGCACTCACCACACTCTGCATAAAAAAAACCTACCCCTGACATCTCCTCTGTACCTACTTCCATGCACCTTAAAACTATGCCCTCTCGTGCTAGCCATTTCAGCACTGGGAAAAAGGCTCTGACTATCCATATGATCAATGCCTCTCATTATCTTATACACCTCTATCAGGTCACCTCTCATCCTCCGTCGCTCCAAGGATAAAAGGCCAAGTTCACTCAACCTATTCTCATAAGGCATGCTCCACAATCCTGGCAACATACTTGTAAATCTCCTCTGCACCTTTTCTATCGTTTCCATGTCCTTCCTGTAGTGAGGCGACCAGAAATGAGCACAGTACTCCAAGTGTGGTCTGACCAGGGTCCTATATAGCTGCAACATTACCTTTTGGCTCTTAAACTCAATCCCATGGTTGATGAAGGCCAATGCACCATATGCCTTCTTAACCACAGAGTCAACCTGCGCAGCAGCTTTGAGTGTCCTATGGACTTGGACCCCAAGATCCCTCTGATCCTCCACACTGCCAAGAGTCTTACCATTAATGCTATATTCTGCCATCATATTTGACCTACCAAAATGAAACACCTCACTGTTATCTGGGTTGAACTCCATCTACCACTTCTCAGCCCAGTTTTGCAACCTATCAATGTCCTGCTTTAACCTCTGACAGCCCTCAACACTATCCACAACACCCCCAACATTTGTGTCATCAGCAAATTTACTAACCCATCCCTCCACTTCCTCATCCAGGTCATTTATAAAAATCACAAAGAGTAAAAATCACCCAGAACAGATCCCTGAGGCATACCACTGGTCACCAACCTCCAAGCAGAATATGACCCCTCTACAACCACTCTTTGCCTTCTGTAGGCAAGCCAGTTCTGGTTCCACAAAGCAATGTCTCTTTAGATGCCATGCCTCCTTACTTTCTCAATAAGCCTTGCATGGGATACTTTATCAAATACCTTGCTGAAATCCATATACACTACATCTATTATTAATATTCAAGTTGATCCTTGTGTACCATCACTGCGCTCTACACTATAGACATATCTCAAAATGGGAAGAGTGCAGATCATAGAACTGTTAAATTCTGGAATTTGGCAGCTATTATGCATGCTTATATTTGAACAAGAATGGATTTCAATGGAAGTAAAATGTCTTTATAGATTACTATATTATTGGCATAATGTATTAGGCATTAGGTAGATGCCGGTGACAAGTGGTGTTCCACAGGGCCTGGTGTGAGTCTGCTATTTTTCTCATCATATATTAATGATATGAGCATTGACTGTACTTATTTTCCATAGATGCTGCCTGGCCTGCTGAGTTCTTCCAGCATTTTGTATGTGTTGTTTGGATTTCCAGCACCTGCAGATTTTCTCTTCTTTGTGAATGATGGAATTGATTGCTTTATGGCCAAGTTTACAAATGATACAATGATAAGTGAATGTGCAGATAGTTTTGAAGAAGCAGGGAGTCTGTGGAAGGATATAGAGAGATTGGAGATTGGGCAAAGTATGGCAGATGGAATGCAGAGTATGGAATTCTATGGTCATGCACTTTGGTAGAAGGAATAAAGGCAAAGACTATTTTCTAAATGGGGAGCAAATTCTGAAATTGGAGGTGGAAGAGGTCTTGGAAATCCTAGTGCAGGAATCCTTAAAAGATAACTTGCACTTCGATTCCATTGTAAAGAAGGCAAAAGCAATGTTAGCATTCATTTTGTGAGGATTAGACTATAAAAGCAATGATGTGATGCTAAGACTTTATAAGGCATTGGTCAGTCCAAATTTGAAGCATTGTGAGCAGTTTTGGGCCCCATAAAAAAGAAAGGAGGTGCTGATGTTGGAGTAGATCCAGAGGAGGTTTACTAGAATGATCCTGGGAATGAAAGGCCTAATGTATGAGCAACCTTTGATGGCTTTGGGTCTGTATTCATTGGACTTCAAATTCCATAGTGTTATCATGTCAGAAGATCTGTCCTGGTTCCAGCACATAAATGATATTATAAGGCAGTGCTTCTGCTTTCTTAGGAGTTTGTGAAGATACGGCATGTCATCAAAAACTTTGACAAACTTGTACAGATGTGTGGTTGCATCATGGCTTAGCATAGAAACACCAATGCCCTAAAACAGAAAAAAAATCTAAAAGTGTATACAGTACAGCCCAGTCCATCACAGGTAAAGCCTTCCCCACCATTGAGCACATCTACAAGGAGCTCTGGTGAAGGAAAGCAATATTGATCATTGAAGGCATGCTCCCTTCTTGTTGTTGCCTTCAGGAAGGAGTTACAGGAGCCTCAAATCCTACACCACCCAGTTGAGGATCCCCTCAACCATCAGGGTCTTAACCCAGAGGGGATAATTTCCCTCCTCCAACACTGAACTGATTCTACAACGTACAGTATGGACTCACTTTTAAGGACTCTAGAATTCATTTGCTCAATATTATTTATTTACAGTACTGTGCAAAAGTCTAAGGCACGTGTATTGCTAGGGTACCTAAGACCTAAGACTATATATTGGTTAAAATAGGAAAGTGGTTGGGAACTGAAGTAAGAGTACTTAGCTCCGTAGTATTGAGTGTGACTTGGTAATTGGAAAGATATAATATATAGTACAGTACTGTGCAAAAGTCTTAGGCACCCTAGTTTAATGCACAGTACCTATAAAAAATATTCACCTCTCTTGGAAATTTTCATGTTTTCTTGTTTTACAACATTAAATCACAGTGGATTTAATATGGCTTTTCTGGCACTGATTAACAGAAAAAGACTCTTTTGTGTCAAAGTGAAAACAGAGCTCTACAAAGTGATCTAAATTAATTACAAATATAAAACACAAGATAATTGATTGTAGAAATATTCACCCCCTACAAGTCAGCATTTAGTAGATGCACCTTTGGTAGCAATTACAGCCATGAGTCTGTGTGGATAGGTGTCAGTTATGTTACTTCCATTTAAACATTCTGTGGGTTAACAGTAAAGAATCATATTCTGGAAGAATTAGAGAACTTTTATTTACACTATAAACAAACATGTCTTAACCCCGCCACATGCTGAAACATTCTGGTAAACCCTGCGCATGCTCAGTGCTGTCCAATCAGGTACTAGCACATCATTGCACGTGATATCTTCCCTTCCCTTCTTCCCTTCCACATCTTCCCTTCCTTAAAAAGAAAAAAATAAATAACAACATTAATCAAAGCAAAGACATAATTCAACAAGTCTCTATCAGTCCCTCTGGGGTTTATGAACACGAGTAGACCTTCTAAGTGGTACACACAGATCTTTAGTTTCCTTGTTATTATTTACATGTTTTGTCTCATCTGCATCAGTTAACTGAATTTCTGAAGAATCACATCTTTTCCTTAAAAAGAAAAACAAATAACAACATTAACCAATAAACAAATCTATATCAGCTAACTGAAACTCTGAAGTTCGCTCTCCGCTATCTGAGCCAGACCCTTCTTGTGCTTCTTCTTTTTCTTTTTCTGTTCTGCTTTAAGCTTTTATTTATGTATCTCAACTGGATTTTTTGGTATACTCTCACGTATCCTGGTTAGAATCTGAAATTTCAGGTAAGCATTTCACACTATCCTCCTCAGCAATCTGCTTCCCTGTTTCTGTTTGGACTATATCTTTCCTAATTCCTTCCACTTCCATTTGTAATGAAATACAAGTCTTCTTTTCTTTATCTAATTCATTCATTAACTGTGTAATGTATTTCTTATGCTGAGACTTCATCATTTCAATAAAACTTCTCAATTCCTTGTGCTTGTGCTTTCACTTCTTATACTGTGCCCACTGTGAGCGTTTTTGCTCTAGACGGTGATTAGACTGAGTCTCATATTCTCTCAGTGTCTCTTTCATTATCGCTTTCATTGAAGCAACCTCTTCCTGCCATTGCTTTTTCACATCATCAATTGCCTCCTGTTTGGTCGTCTCAGACACTCCAGCTACTGCTTTTATATTTCCATGTCAGCATTTTCATAAAGCGCATCTATATAAAATTCCTCACGTTCATCTTCGATCTCAGCATTTAATTGTTTCATTTCAATTTCCTTCTTTCTACTTTTACAACAATGTGAAAAATGATTAATCTTACTGCAGCTGTAATAAAGTTTTGCCATATGGGAAACACTGATTTGGACGGTGTCCCTGCGCACAGCGATCACATGACTTTTTTTCAAATGCCGTCTTGCTCTCTGTCGGTTTTGTCGACATATTATTATATTTCTTGATATATTTCTGCTTTTTTTCAACAAAAACCTCTTCAACCTGCGACTTTACGGTCTCAGGAGCTTTGCAGAATGCAAAAGCTTGTTCAAAATTTAAATCTTGCTCATGCAAAAGCCCTTCTCTCAGAGCATTATCTTGAATGCCACAAACCAGTCTATCTTTAATAAGAGAATCTGTGAGCAATCCAAACTCGCACACTCTACTACGCTTTCTTAACTCAGTAATATACTTATCAATTGTATCAGCAGCCCTCTGCACACACGTGAAGAATTTAAATCGCTCATACATTAAATTACACTTAGGTATACAAAATACTTCAAATCTGTCCATTATCGACTTTAAATTGAAATTATCTCCATCTTCAAAGACAAAATTATTATATACCTCTACTGCATCATTTCCGATTACATGGAGCAAAAGTGCAGCTTTGGTTTTTTCCGATTTCTCTTCATAATCAATTGCCAATAAGTACAGTTCAAACTGTTGCTTGAAGATCCTTCAATTCTCAGTTATGTTGCCAGTCAGCTGAAGTTCTGGTGGGGGTAGTAAACCTTCCATCTTACCAATTACCGTTCAAACTTTTTTCTTTTTTTTTCCATTATCTTCGATTCTCGATTCTCCCGTATTATTCTTTCTGAAGCACTACTGACACCATATTACAATACTTCTATTTAAACATTCCGTGGGTTAACAGTAAAGAATCATATTCTAGAAGAATTAGAGAACTTTTATTTACAATAATAAACAAATATGTCATAACCTTGCCACATGCTGAAACATTCTGGCAAACCCCGCACATGCTCAGTGCTGTCCAATCAGGTACTGGCACATCATTGTACGTGATATCACCACAGTATCTATCAGCTTTGCATGTCTGAACACGGCACTTTCTACCCATTCTTCTTTAAAAAACTGCTCAAGTTCTGTCAGATTACATGGGGATTATGAGTGTACAGCCCTTTTCAATTACAGCTCCAAATTCTCAATTGGATTGAGGTCTGGACTCTGACTTCACCACTCCATGTCTTTAACTATGTTGTTTTTAAGCGATTCCTGTGTAGTTTTGGCTTTATGCTTGGGGTCATTGTCCTGCAAGAAAACAAATCTTCTCCCAAGTCACAGTTCTTTTGCAGACTGCATCAGGTTTTCCTCCAGGATTTCCGTATATTTTGCTGCAGTCATTTTACCCTTTACCTTCACAAGCCTTCCAGGACCTGCTGCAGTGAAGCATCCCCACAGCATGATGCAGCCACCACCATGTTTCACTATAGAGATGGTGTGTTTTTGATGTTGTGTGGTGTTTGGCTTAAGCCAAACATAGCATTTAGTCTGATGGCCAAAAAACTCAATTTTGGTTTCATCAGACCATAGAACCTTCTTCCAGTTGACTTCGGAGTCTCCCAGAAGCCTTCTGGCAAGCTCTAGCTGAGATTTCATGTGAGATTTTTCAACAGTTGCTTTCTCTTTGCGTTCTCCCATAAAGCTGCGACTGGTGAAGCACCCGGGCAACAACTGTTGTATGCACAGTCTCTCTCATCTCAGCTGTTGAAGTTTGTAACTCCTCCGGAGTTGTCATAGGTCACTTATTGGCCTCCCTCACTAGTCCCCTTCTTGCACGGTCACTCAGTTTTTGAGGACTGCATGCTTGAGGACAATTTACAGCTGTGCCATATTCTTTCTATTCCTTGAGTAAACTGTATTCCAAGGGATATTCAGTGACTTGGAAATTTTCTTATATCCATCTCCTGACTTGTGCTTTTCAATAACCTTTTTGTGGAGTTGCTTAAAGTGTTCTTTTGTCTCCATGATGTAGACTTGCTAGGGTACTGACTCATCAGCAGTTGGACCTTCCAGATATAGGTTTAGTTGTACTACCATCACTTGAAGCATCTTGACTGCACACAGGTCTCCAAAAACAGATTTCCATTTAACTAATTATGTGAATTCTAAAACCAATGATGATTTGGTGTGCCATGTTGGGGGTGGGGGAGATGAATACATATGCAATATAGAATTATTTTGTTTTATATTTGTGATCAACTTATCCCACTTTGGAGAGATCTGTTTCTACTTTGACATGAAAGAGTCTTTTTCTGTTGATTAGTGTCAAAAAAAATCTACTGTGATTCAGTGTTGTAAAACAATAAAACATGATAACTTCCTTTGGGGGCAATACTTTATATAGGCACTCTATCTATATCTCTATATATGGGAGTACCTATTAAAACTAGGGTGCCTAGGACTTATACACAGTACTCTATTTATTATTGTTGTTTTTTTGTTGTATTTGCACATTGTTTTGTTTGTCTTTGTTGCATGCCATTTTTCATTGATTCTGTGGTACTTCATATTTACTGTGAATGCCCACAAAAAATAATCTCAGGGTAGTGTATGGTAACATATATGTACTTTGACTATAAATTTACTTTGAACTTCAAATTTTGAGTTTAGAAGAATGAGAGGGAATCTCATTAATTACTGAACAGTCATGTTTTGCAGGGATTTGTTCTGGGACCCCTGCTCTAGGTGAGGAAGTGGAAGGGTGGGTTAGTAAATTTGCAGATGACACAAAGATTGGTGGAGTTGTAGATAGTGTGGAGGGTTACTGTTGCTTGTAACAGGACATTGATAGGATGCAGAGATGGGTTGAGAAGTGGCAGATAGAGTTCAAGCTGGAAAAGTGTGAAGTGGCTCATTTTGGAAAGTCAAATTTAAAGGCACATTACAGGGTTAATGAACATTAACCTTGGTCTTATGAAAGGAAAGGTGTTTGCATATATAATTTAAACAGCAGGAGGCAACATTGTATCATCTTTGTGTGGTGCATTTTTTTTTGGAAAATAACTTACCTATTGCTGGTCTCGGTTCAGCAGTGGATGATCAACATTTATGTTGTCAATTTCACTTGATTAAATAGCACAAGTGATACCAAAGTAATTATAAGGCAGGTATATGTCTGACAACCAGCTGTGTTTTGAGAACAATGCCATTGGTAGTCTGTTACATCAAAGGTGGTACATTTCATTGGAACATTGTGACCCCAGAGGTTCAAAACATTCTGTAACTACGCAAACCTCTGCTTGAAAAGAGTGAAGACTAAAACAGGCATAATTCAGCTCAAAGAGTCATTGAGTTATACAGACCTTTCAATCCAATTTGTCCATGATAACAGGGTTCCTACCTGAACTAGTTCCATTTTGTATATTTAGCCTATTTCCATCTAAACCTTTCCTGTTCATATACCTAACCAAATGTCTTTTAAACATTGAAATTGTCTTTTAAACATTGTAGATGAGGTACTGAATAAATAGTCTGCCATCTATAAGTAAATTTACAGAAAACTTTGCCAATAGACTCAGTAAAGTGGAGAGAATTGTAAATTTTTGTTTAACAACATTTCCATCATATTGTTAATAGGGTGCTTGTTCAGTATGCTGCACTTTTAAGTCAACTGTCAATTCAAGGTTTTGTCCTACATTCTGGGTCAGTGGAAAGAGATCAGAGAGTGGGAACCCTGGCTATTTCTCACTAATTTAGGCCAATAACAATAGTATATTGAAGCAAATTATTATGTTGAGACTGGAACCTTCAGGCTACTGATTGATAGAATGCTTTCAATCGTTCAAGGGGAATTCAAGAAATGTGCCATTTTCTACATTTACATTGTTCATTATTACTTAGATGAAGGTCATTTGACCCGTCAAATCTATGATGGCTCAAAGAGCAAGTTACAGTTGTCAATTAATCAATAAACTGTTCAAATGACACATGAGAGCAAACTGGAGCATCCATTGTTTAGGAGATATGGATTGAACCCAGGTTGCTGAATTTATGAAGCAACAGTACTACCTGCTGCATCACTGTGATATCCTTTTTTAAAAAAGGCACATATTCAGCATGACATGGCCAAGCTGTAAATCCTCTATATCTCAACAGAACACATTGTGCTGAGTTTCAAAGTCTATCCAGTTAAACAGATTTGCCTTGTTTTATGATTTTGCTAGCTTTCTGAATAAAAAGCACAGTTACTGTTTTTTTAAGCTTCTATAGTTAATTGTTTTCATCTTCATGAGAATTATTCAATGAGATGCAAATTATTCATTATTCAGGTTGTGTTTGATTACAAGAAGGATGTTCCCTGTCAGTCTTTGATTTGCAGAAGGTTATCCTTATAAATTTATCCTTTATCACTGTCTTTTTGATGTCTTCAAGGTTTCCAGCAAAACACTGTGACTACAGCTAAACGCTGAAATCTGCTTTCATATATGTTTGCCATGCTCCCTTTCAATTTGCTGCGTCTCTGGTCACATGGGTTTGGAACCTGTGATTCCTAATCGTAGGTAACCTCCATGCGGGCAAGGCCTCACATTATCAACCACTCTTCACTTCTCTCATAGCTTTATTTTGTTTCTCTCTAAATTGCTTAAGTTCCTTGCAATAATATATCTCAGAATCAGGTTTCTGTGTCCTGATGAATGGTCTCAGCCAAAAAGTTCAACATTTATTCCTCTCCATAGATATTGCCTGACCTGCTGAGTTCTTTCAACAGGTCAGTGTGCGTTGCTGTGGATTTCTAGCAGCTTGAGAACCTCGTGATGTTTTGTGACGGAAGTACAGTGCAATGCATAGAAAAATATTATAAATTACATTAAGAAATATATAAAGAAATAAGTAGTGCAAAAGGAGAGTGACAAGTGATGTAGTGTTCATCGTTTCAGGTGCATTCAGAAATCTGATGGTGGAGGGGAAGAAGCTGTTCTTAAGTTTTTGAGTGTGTGTCTTCAGGCTCCTGTACCTTCTCCTGGTGGTAGTAATGAGAAGAGATTCTGATCAGGTTTATTTATCACATGTATGTTGAAACATAAAGTGAAATGTGTCATTTGTGTTAACCAACACATGTAAGGATGTTCTGGGTGTAGCACACAGGTGTTGCCGCACATTCTAGTACAAAATAGCATGCTCACAATGCTTGGCAAAACAACACAGAACACAGTAAAATGGAACACAGCAAGCAACAAAACAACAACAAAACAAGCCCCTTCACACACAGACAGTTCCTCAACTCCAGGACAGGACTCCAGGCTTTGGACATGGGGCTACAACTTCTGAACTTCCAATTGACCTTCATTTATTGATTACAGTTCAGATCACCGTCCAATACCATCATCTCCTTAGTACTATCAACCCTGGGTTTGTAGGAGAAATACGAGAAAATTTGCAGATGCTGGAAATCCAAGCAACCCACACAAAATCCTATCCTAGATGGCAGCGCGACGCAGCTTGCAGCGGCCACTCCGGAGCTGATTATCTGTTATTTGTGAAGTGGGGTGCCATGTGCAATCATAATCGGATGAAAAACGGATGTGGGAGCATGGAGGAACATCTGGAAATTTCCGGGAAGACCTTCTTCATTGCTGCTGCTGCTGTGAGGTCCAGGTCTCTGTTGGGAAGAACAGGCCCCCAGTCCTCAGGGTCGCGTTGTCGATGGCCGTTGGTGGGGCTGTCTTAATACGCTCGGCAGAGGATTGTGCTCGGAGAAGCTGTGCCAGAGGGGATGGTCAGAGGCTCGGAGGTTTGACGGACTCGGAGTCCGCTGCGGTCGGAGCACTTTTACTGTGTGCTGTGTCTGCGAGGCTGGGTTTGACAGAGCTTTCATTGTGTGCTGCGTCTGCGAGGCTGAATCGGGCAGCGCCGTGTAAGTCCATAGTGGGGATATTCCCTTCTGCCGCCTGTGTGGGATGACGAGTCTATCGGGACTCTGAAGACTTGTGGAAACTGTGTGGTGGCTTCTTTTGAACTTATAGTCTTTTAACATCTTTGGACTATTTTTACTGTGCCCATGGTCTGTTTTTTTAATCAATTATTTGCACTATTGTTTGCACTGTTGTAACTATGTGGCTTTGTGCAGGTCTTGTAGCTTTAGTTTTTGGTCTTGTTTTGTCTGATGAATTTGGAGCTCCTTTCCGGGGAACACGCTAAGATGTTAGGGCGATATTAATACGCAGCAGCCTCTCCAGACTCTGGATTGGGGATTGCCAAACGTTATGTGGATTTTCTGGTGTAGTCTGTTTTGTCATGTGCTTTTGTGATATCATTCTGGAGGAACGTTGTCTCATTTTTTAACTGCATTGCATTTGTGGTTTCTAAATGACAATAAACTGAATCCGAATCTGAAAATTATGCTTAATTTATCAGATGTCTTTGGTTAGAGCTTTTAATAGAAGATTTAATCGTAAAAACACAAGAGATGCCACAGATGCTGGCAATCCAGAGCAACGCACACAAAATGCTAGAGGAACACAGTAGATAGGCAACATCTATGGAAATGAATAAACAGTTAATAGTTCGATCCTTCTTCATGACTAGAAGTGAAGGAAGAAGACACCAGAATAAAAATGTAGGAGAAGGGAAGGTTAACTAGTTAGCTTTTACCTCTTCTCCTCATCTCCTACTGGTTCCTCTTTCTCTTTCCTTTCTCCTATGGCCCACTCTCCTCTTCTTTGAGATTGCTTCTTCCCTAGCCTTTTAGCTTTCTCAACCTCCCCCTCCCCCAGGCTTCACCTATCACCTTATAGCTAGTCCTCCTCCTCCTTCCCTTCTAGTACTAAAGAATCGCTTTGGCCTAAAATGTCGACTGTTTATTCATTTCCATAGATGCTGCCTGACTTGCTGAGTTCCACCAGCATCCTGTGTTTAAACATAAAAAGTGATTTAATAATATTGATTAATATAACCTTTTGGGAGTCCTGAATTCCTGCTAATTATGAACTTAAAGAATCAGCATGGAGGTATGATGATCATACTGTTTCAAACTGAATAAATCTATTTAGTCATACATACTAATGAAAAATAGGGCACAAAGTCCTCCTGTGAACATGTGGGTTTTCCCTGAGTGCTCTGGTTTCCTTCCAAAGTCCGAAGATGTACCAGTTAGTAGGTGAACTGGTCATTGTGAATTGTCCTGTGATTAGGCTCGGGTTAAATTGGGGGTTGGTTGCCAGTGTGCCTTGTTGAACTGGAAGAGCCTGTTCTTCTCTGTACCTATAAATTTTTTAAAAATTGTTTCACGGATATTAAGAAAATAACCATTGCCAAGTGTGAATGATAGTATTTCTCAAGGTGCCTCCCAAGTCTCAACCAATTACCCACCACTCTCACCAGTTCTGCACCCTATCCCATTCCCCTCCCTCTGCCTGACTCTACTTCACAGTGTCTTCTCTGATTCCTTGGATTTGACCCAGTCTATGATGAACCTACTATTAAAAGATTGGGTAATCCAGTAGTGTAGTGGTTAGTACAATTGTTTTACAGCATCTGTGATAACTGTTTGGGGTTCGATTCCTACAGTTGTTTGTAAGGAGTTTGCATGTCCTTCCCAGACTGCGTGGGTTTCCTGCAGGAGCCTGTACCTGTTGATGGTTGTGTTCTACTGTTGACTGTTGCATTAATGGTATATACTTTCTTTGTATACAACTCAATTTTTATATAAGCTTAGTTTTAATGCATGGTGTTTCTTAGCTCCACCCAAACTTTGTGATTTTCTTACCTGGGATTTGCCTTCATCCCATTCCTTATAATAAGGATCTACCCTACCTCCTTTTCCATAGAGTCATTGAGCTCTATAGCTTTAGAAATGACCCATTTGGCCCATTTGGTCCATGGCAACCTGTTTTTCTGCCTAATCCCATCTATCCGCACCTGGACCATAGCCCTATGTATCCTATCATCCATATACCTATCTAAACACCTCTTAAATTTTGCAATTGAACCCAGATCTACATCTGCTGGCAGCTCATACCAATACTCACACAAGCCTCTGAATGAGGAAGTTACCTCTCATGTCCCCTTTAAATATTTTACCATTCACCCTACACCTATGACCTCTAGTTCTAGTCTCACCCAACCTGAGGGGATAAAACCTGCATGTGTTCAACTTCTCTGTACCCTTCAATTTTGTATACCTCTATAAGATCTCTCCCCCCCCCCCCCCCATTCCCCTAAGCTTCATTGAATAAAATCCTTAAATAACCTACTTAACCTTTCCCTATTACTCAGGTCCTTAAGGCCCACAGCATCCTTGTAATTATTCTCTGCACTCTTTCAAACTTTTTGATGCTTTTCTTGTAGGTACAGGGTAAGTGACCAGAACTGCAAATAACACTACAAATTTCAGCCTCACCAGTATCATACAACTTCAATATAACATCCCAATTTAGTGCTCAGATTTATGAAGTCCAATGCAACCCACACTCTCTTTACAACCCTATCTACCTGTGCCATTACTTTCAAGGAATAATTGATGTGTATTCCCAGATCCCTTTGTTCTACTGCAGATTTCAGTGCCCTTCCATTCATTGTGTAAAACCTACTCTGGTTTGTCCTGCCAAAGTGCAACATCTCAGAATAGTCTGCATTAAATTCCATCTGCCATTTTCAGCCCATTTTTCCAGATAGTGCAGATCATGCTGCACAACTTTAGAATGAAGTGACTACCCTTTCAGCCAGAGGATGATGAGGTCTATGGAATTCCGTAAGATATAGGAGTGGAATTAGGCCATTTAGCCCATCGAGTCTGCCTTACAGAAGCAGAAGACGTTAAAAAAGAGATGACAGGAATACACAGAAGAATTGTACAGGGAAGATCCCAACAGCAAAGTCAAATGGGTAATAGAAAACATTGCCAATAATAAGGCTGCAGGATGTAAGAGGATTCCAGTTGAATTGTTTAAAACTTTAAAAGGTGATGCTGTAAAAGTGTTGCTTGCAATTTGCCAGCAGATCTGGAGAACCGAACAATGGCCTATAGACTGGAAGCGATCAGTTTATATCCCAGTTCCCAAGAAGTTAAATGTAAAGGAATGTTCAAATTACCAAATAACTTCACTAATTTAACATGCTAGCAAGATAATGCTAAAGATCATGCAAGCAAGACTCCAGTAATATATGGAACGAGAACTGCCAGATGTACAAGCTGGCCTTAGAAGAGGCCAAATTGCTAACCTACTCTGAAAATGAAGAAATTGAAGGAATTCCAGAAAAGTATTTATCTTTATTTTATTGACTACTCTGAAGCCTTTGACAGTGTGGACCATAATAAACTATGGTAAATCCTTAAAGATATGGGGATACCTGGACATCAGATCTGCCTTATCAGAAACTTGTATGAAGATCAAGAAGCAACAGTTAGAACTGAACACGGAACAACAAACTGGTTCAAGATTGGAAAAGGAGTACAGCAAGGCTGCATACTGTCACCCTACTTAATGTATATGCTGAACACATCATGAGGAATACAGGTCTAGAGGATTCAAATTTTGGAATTAAAATTGCTGGGTGAAATATTAACAACCTCAAATATGCAGATGATGCTGTTCTAATGGCTGAAAGTGAGGAGGATCTAAGGAAGCTTCTAATCAAAGTGAAAGAAGAAAGTGCAAAAGCTGGCTTGTTGCTCAATACTAAGAAAACCAAGATTATATTGACCACCCCTATTAACTCCGTGATAATAAATGGGAAGGAAGTGGAAGCAGTGATGGATTTTGTCTTCCTTGGTTCAAAGATTTCCATAGGTGGTAACTCCAGCCACAAAATTGAACAGCGCTTACTTCTGGGGAAGGCAGCAATGGCAAATTTAGATAAAACACTGAAGAGCAGATATGTAATATTGTCTACAAAGATCCATACAGTCAAGTCTATGGCATTTCCAGTTGTTATGTATGGCTGTGAGAACTGGACTATTAGTAAGGCTGAATACAAAAGAATCGATGCCTTTGAACTTGGATGCTGGAGGAAAGTTTTAAGAGTTTTTTGGACAGCAAGAAAATCCAACAAGTCAATACATGAAGAAATGCAGCCAGACTGCTCACTAGGAGGTTAGATTATGAGACAAAAGCTCAAATATTTTGGCCACATCATGAGAAGACAGGATTCCTTGGAGAAGACTCTCATGTTAGGTAAAACTGAAGATAACAGAAGGAGAGGACAACAGAGGCTACAATGGATAGATAATATCACTCAGACTATGCGTATGACCTTGGGGGATCTTAGGCACCATCCGACAAGAAAGCTTGGCATGCAGGAGCCCAAGAGTTCACAAAGAGTCTGACTCGATGAAATAACTGAACAACAAAAACCTCTGGCCTCTTTGGTCTCCTTCACCAAACTAATTTTGGATCTAATTTACCAACATGCCTTGGATCTCTTGTGCTTTAACCTTCAAGAACAGCCTACCATGCAGGATCTGGTAAAATGTTGATATTGGTGCTTACACAGAAAAAGATGATTTAACTAGAAGTTATTAACTAATGTGAGGATCAGATTGTGCAAAGTGGGAAAATAGTGTGACTGGTGTATTAACAAGAACCTCTTACTCAGTGTCAGTAAGACCAAGGAACTGATAGTAGACTTCAGGAGAGGGAAACCAGAGGTCCATGAGCCAGTAATCATTGGAGGATCAGAGGTGGAGAGGGTCAGTAACTTTAAATTTACCTTGTGTCACTTTCTCAGAGGACTTGTCCTGGACCCATCATATAAATATTATTGTGAAGAAAGCACAACAGCACCTCTACTTCCTCAGGAGTATGCAGAGGTTCAGCATGTCATCAAACTTTTATAGATACGTGGTGGAAAGTGTGCTGACTAGCTGCATTACAGCCTGGTATGGGAACACCAATGCCTTTGAGTGGAAAATCCTACAAAAGGTAGTGGATTTGTCCCAGTACATCATGGGTGAAATCCTCCCAACCACTGAGCACATCTACGTGAAACATTGCCATAGAAAAGCAGCATCAATCATCAAAGATCCTCACCACCCAGGCATACTCTCTTCTTGCTTCTGCCATCAGGTAGAAGGTACTGGTGCCCTAGGACTCACCCCACCAGGTTCAAAAAACAGTTACTACCCCTCAACCATCAGGCTCTTGAACAAAAGCGGATAGCTACACACATTTACTGGCTCTTTTAAAGACTTTGTTGTATTGTTATTTCATGCTCGTTATTTATATATGCATTTGCAGTTTGTTTACAGTTCCTGATGTTTACACTTTACAGTTACTGTTCCATAGATTTGCTAAGTAAGCCTGGAGAAAATGAATCTCGGGGTTGTATGTGGTGACATGTGTGTACTCTGATAATAAATTTTACTTTGAACTTTAAAACAGAATTTAAACCTTTATATTTGTGAGCTCATGAAAGGTATAAGCATTTGGGTGTGGAAGAAACTCATTTATATTGAGAAGAGTTAAAATTCCCACTGCATTGGATGATATCTGGGAAATTATGCAGAAATGAACGATGTGTCTGAAGATTTTGCAGATTCCTCTCCAGAAAAGATCACTGTTCCAGCTAAAATGAGTGCTCCAATCTGTTCGAATATGGCAACTGGACTACATGCCATCCTTGGCACTTTGCTAAGGAGGTATCCACATACACATAATGTTTAACACTTACACTTGGTACTTAATGACATAATCAACAAAACATCTGCTAAAGTGGCTGCATCTGGTGGGATAAAGGAATAGTCAACATTGTGGATTGAAACTTTGCATCAATATATTATCCAGAATGAAGAAATTATTATGATGATGAAGAAAATACATAGTTGGTGTTATTGACTAATGAAAAGTTATGTAATGAAAACTCATCAGCAAAGCATAAATTAAATTTTATCTACTCAGCAACATATTTAATCATACATATTATTTGATTCTCTTATGTAGAATGAGAATCTTATTTTTTATGTTATATGCTTTAGAATATGCACTTTAATGAACTGCAGCACTATTAATAAGTTGTTTTTGCCATTTATATGTACATTTTATTTTTATTGTAATTTTAAATGATGCTAAAGACTATCACAAAAGGGGTACCCCTACATTTGCTATTGCCAGGACTTTGGAATAGCAGAAGGATTATGAGAGCATTGTTTTGTTTTCTCTTACCATAGAACCATAGAACACTACAGCAGAGTACAGGCCCTTCAGCCATCCATGTTGTGCCGACCCATATAATCCTCAAAAAAAGTACTAAACCCACACTACCCTGTGACCTTCCATTTTTCTTTCATCCATGTGCCTGTCCAAGAGGCTCTTAAATACCCCTAATGTTTTAGCCTCCACCACCATCCCTGGCAAGTCATTCCAGGCACTCACAACCCTCTGTGTAAAAAAAAAACAACTTACCCCTGATATCTCCCCTAAACTTTCCTCCCTTAATTTTGTACATATGCCCTCTGGTGTTTGCTATTGGTGCCCTGGGAAACAGGTACTGACTATTAACCCTATCTATGCCTTTCATAATCTTGTAGACCTCTATCAAGTCCCCTCTCATTCTTTTACGCTCCAAAGAGAAAAGTCCCAGCTCTGATAACCTTGCTTCATATGACTTGTTCTCCAATTCAGGCAACATCCTGGTAAATATCCTCTGCACCCTCTCCATAGCTTCTACATCCTTCCTATAATGAGGTGACCAGAATAGAACACAATACTCTACGCGCGGTCTCACCAGAGATTTGTAGAGTTGCAACATGACCTCTCTATTCTTGAACTCAATCCCCCTGTGAATGAAGTCTAGCATCCCATAGGCCTTCTTAACTACCCTATCAATCTGTGCAGCAACCTTGGGGGATGTATGGATTTGAACCCCAAGGTCCCTTTGTTCCTCTACACTCTTAAGTAATTGACCATTAATCCTGTACTCAGTCTTCTGGTTTTTCCTTCCAAAATGCATCACCTCACACTTGTCCGGATTGAACTCCATCTGCCATTTTTCTGCCCAGCTCTGTAGCCTGTCTATATCCTCTTGTAACCTTCGACCACCTACAGCTCCATCCACAACTCCTCCAATCTTTTTGTCATCCACAAACTTACTCACCCATCCTTCTACCTCTACATCCAGGTCATTTATAAAAATCACAAATAGCAGGGGTCCCAGGACAGATCCCTGCAGCACTCCACTAGCCACTGACCTGCAGGCAGAATACTTTCCTTCTACAACTACCCTCTGCTTTCTTCCTTTAAGCCAATTTTTTATCCAAACAGCCAAGGTTCCACTTATCCCATGCCTCATGACTTTCTGGATGAGTCTCTCATGAGGGACCTTGTCAAATGCTTTGCTAAGTTCCATGTAGACCACATCCACTGCCCTACTCTCATCAATTTCTTTTGTTACCTCTTCAAAAAACTCAATCAGGCTCGTGAGGCACGATCTTCCCTTCACAAAGCCTTGTTGACTATCCATGAGTAGACTGTACTTCTCCAAATGCTCATAGATCCTATCCTTAAGAATCCTTTCCAGCAGTTTGCATACCACTGACGTAAGACTCACTGGTCCATAGTTCCCAGGTTTCTCCCTATTACCTTTTTTAAACAAAGGAACTACATTTGCCATTCTCCAGTCCTTCGGCACTTCACCTGCAGCCAAAGAGGTTCAAAGATCATGGCTAATGCTCCTGCGATCTCTTCTCTCAATTCCCACAACTACCTGGGGTGTATCATATCTGGCCCTGGGGATTTATCAATCTTAATGTTTTTAATAAGATCCAGCACTTCTTCTTCCTTAATCTCCACACTGTCCACACACAGGCCTGCTCTACTTCGACCTCATCCTGATCAAGATCCTTTTCACTTGTGAATACTGAAGCAAATTACTCATTTAGGACCTCCCCAACCTCCTCCACCTCCAGGCACATGTTGCCCTCTTTATCCTTCAGTGGTCCCGCCTTTGTTCTCATCATCCTCCTATTCTTCACATATGCATAGAACACCTTGGGGTTCTCCTTAATCCTACACGCCAAGGCCTTCTCATGCCCCCTCTGAGCTTACCTTAGTCCTTTCTTTAGCTCCTCCTGGCTACCCTGTATTTCTCATAAGCCCCTCCTACTTCCTGCTTCTTATATCTAACAGATGCTTCCTTTTTCCTCTTGACGAGTTGCCTCACATAGTCTCACAAAATCTTGAGGACTTTGTTTCTTCGATTGAATGAAAAGACTTTTCCTTCCAACTATAGTTGTGGTAAAGTATGTAGGGCTATGAGGTTTGCAGGATTTTCCTCTACGAAGTTCCGCTGAAGCCACTCCTTTTGCTGCAGTCAAGATATTATTGTGTTTTGTAACAGGGCAGTTACATATTTTGAATGTTCAAATGTGTCCATACACAACAAATAAAACAGGTAAATATCAGGTTTCCTGGTAATGGCCATTCTGTGCAAATGCTTAATTCCACTTACAGTAGTAGATGGCAAGTTAGTTGATTGTAGATAGGGGCAATCTTATTTCTCACATTTTTTTTGACAGTGTGTCAGAATTGAGGCTAATCTGTTTTCATTCCAGTTTTGTGTTTTCAGAAAGGCTAAAGAATCTTGTGGGGGAATCTGGAACTTAATAGGGTGATTGATTGGGTTATTAAGGGTCCTGATGAAGGGTCTTGGCCCGAAAAGTTGACAGGGCTTCTCCTTATAGATGCTCCCTGGCCTGCTGTGTTTCACTAGCATTTGTGTGTGTTGTGTGGATTATTAAGGATGCTGTTTGCACTCTCCACACATGGCTCACGGGTCTTGTAGGAATGCAGATAGGTATTTAATGCCAAAACAACAAAAGATACCCTGTAATTATAACTTTCACTGACTGTAGATATCCTTAGACAAAATTGTAAGTGTGTGGATTGATCCAAAAGGTTTAATCTGTGTCCTGAGTAGAACTATAAGGTTTTATTGTGATCTAGGAAGAGTTAGCAAATTTGGGACCAAGTCAAACCTGGAGATAGATGAACAGCTTAGTCAGTGTGCAAACACTTAGTCAGAAGGTTCAAGGAGCCTCTTTAAAGGAGGAAAGAAATAGGTAATTGAAAACATTGCCTTCGGAACTGAATTTATGACTAGCAGTGATGGAGTGATTATCTGGGGATAATCCAGAATAAGGGGAGATGTCAGGAGATTTTATTTTATATTTCTTTAAAAAAAAACCTTGGGTACTTTTCAAAACACAAGGTGCGGTATTGATGCAAATTTATTGGTATAGCTGGAAGAGATTATAGAATTGGAACTGTCAGAGCCCTAGAGAGATTTAAAAACAGAAATAAGAATTTTAAAACTGAATTGATACCATTGAAAGTTTATTGCTGTTCGAGGCGTATCTAGATTTTTATATAAGCTTCTGATGTTACCTCACTTTTATGAAATAAATTTGTATATGAGATAGAATGTTTCTAGAAATTGGATGGAAGCTGTAATCGGATTTTCACAGAGATTTTACAAAATGACACATCAGTGAAAATCAATGATGCAGAGGTGGCAAAAATGCTACCTTCTTCTCTTAGTTCCTCTGTTGCTGTCACATTGGCTCTCAGGATGAGGCTTTTCATTCCAGAACTAATGACATGTCCTCCCTCCTCAAAGAAACGGGGTTCCCTTCCTCTATCATCAACACTGCCCTCACCGCATCTCTTCCATTTCATGTAATTCTGCCCTCACTCTATTCTCCTGCACCCCACCAGGGATAGGTTTCCTCTTATCCTCACCTTCCACCCCACTGGCCTCCACATCCAGCACATAATTCTTTCCTTCTGCTATTTCCAATGGGATCTCACCACCAAGCACATTTTTTCTCTCCAGCCCCCTGCTTCACTTTCTCCTTTCCCCAGGGATCACTCTCTTCTCTATTTGTCTCTCCCCATTGACCTCCTTCCTGGTACTTAACCTTGCAAGTGAACAAGTGTCACACCTGCCCCTACGCTTCCTCCCTCGCTACAATTCAGGGCCCCAAACAGTCTTTCCAGGTGAGACGACACTTCAGCTGTGAGTCTTTTAGGGTCTTCTATTGGTATCCAGTGCTCCCAGTGTGGCCTCCTGTATATCAGTGAGATCTGACGTAGATTGGGAGACCACTTCGCCGAGCACCTATTCTCCATCCACCAGAAAAAGCAGGATCTCCTGGTGGCCACCTATTTCAATTCTAATTCTATTTCTCATAGTTCTGGTAATTGCCCTCCCCCTCCTTCACCATTCCTCATTCCCATTTCCCTCTCTCACCTTATCACCTTACCTGCCCATCACCTCCCTCCGGTGCTCTTCTCCCTTCTCTTTCTTTGATGGTCTTCTACCCACTCTTCTCTGATTCCCCCTTCTCCACCCTTTTATCTGTTTCACCAATCAACTTCCCATCTCTTTACTTTAACCTTACCCCCCCCCCATTTCACCTATCACCTACCACCTTGTACTTCTTCCTCCCCTTCCCCCCACCTTCTTAATCAGACTTCGCATCTTTTTTTCCAGTCCTGATTAAGAGTCTTGGCCAGAATCGTCAACTGTTTACTCTTTTCCATAGATGCTACCTGGCCTGCTGAGTTCCTCCGTCGTTTTGTGTGTGTTGCTGGTATAGAGATGGAGATGGTTGTGAGCTTCAAGCTCTTAGGGGTAAATATCACCAGTAGTTTATACTGGTCCAGCCACATAGGTCCAATGGCCAAGAAAGCGCAACAACATCTCCACTTTTTTGGAAGGTTAAGGAAATTCAGCGTGTCCCCATTAATCCTTACCAATTTTGATGGATTCACCATAGAAAACATTCTGTCTGGATGCAACACAGCTTGAGCATTCTGGAGAAACTTAGCACATCAGGCAGCATCTATAGAGGGCAATGAACAATTGACATTTCAGGCCAAGACCTTCCATCAAGACTGGAAAGGAATGGGGCAGAAGCCAGAATAAAATGGAAGGGGGAGGGGAGGAGCATACTGGCAGGAAATAGTTGAGTCCAGGTAAGAGTGGGTAAGTAGGTGTATGGTTGAAAGGGAATGAAGAGACATTTCTTTAGTCAGAGAGTGGTGAATCTGTGGAATTCATTGCCACAGATGGCTGTGGAGGCCAAGTCATTGAATATATTTAAAGTGAAGACAGATAGGTTCTTGGTTAGTCAAGGTGTCAAAGGTTATGGGAAGAAGGCAGGAGAGGAGAATGAGGTTGAGAGGGAGAATAAATCAGCCATGATACAATGGTAGACCAGACTCAGTAGGCTGAATGGCCTAATTTTGCTCCTATCCTTCACAGTCTTATGATGCAAGAAGCCAGGAGAGGATAGATGGAAGGTGCAAAGGGCTGAAGGAGGAATCTGATAGAAGAGGGCAGTAGAACATGGTGAAGGGAAGGAGGTGGTAGACCAGAGGGAGGTGATTGGCAGGTTGTGAGCATGGGGGAGGGAAAGAGAAGGGGTAACAGGGCCACTGGAATGAGTGAAAACAAAGTGGGGGAAGAAAACTGAGGGGAGTGATTACCAGAACTTAGACAAATTGATGTTGATGCTGTTAGGTTGCAGATAGACTACAAGGTGCAAGAGCTATGTTGGGGTAGATTGAGAGGTCAAGAATTCATTTTAACACACGAGATACATTCAAGAGACTTATAACATTGGGTCAAATGCTACCTGGGGTTGCATTGTCTTTCTGATGGGTGAGGGGCATGAGAGAATGTCTGGGTCGGAGGGGGTCTTTCATTATGTTGGCTGCTTTTCTGAGGCAGCAAAAGTTGTAGATGGATTTCATAGAGGAGAGGATGGATTTCATGTTACACTGAGCTGTATCCACAACTCCCTGCAATTTCTCACTTTCTTAGGCAGTGCAATTGCCATTCCAAGCTATGATGCAGAAGAGATTCTGCAGATGCTCCCACCTCCCTCACCACCATTCAGAGCCCCTAAGCACTCCTTCCAGGTGAGGCAGCAGTTCACCTGCAAATCTGTCACTGTCATTTATTGTATCTGATGCTCATAGCGTGGCCTCCTTTACACTGGTGGGACTCAGCACGGATTTAGGGACTACATCATCAAGCACCTTTGCTTCATCCACTGCAACAGCCTGGCCACTCATTTCAATTCCACTTCCCTTTCCCATATTGAGATGGCTATCCAAGTCCTTCTCTACAATCATGATGAGGCCAAGCTCAGATATTGAAGCTTTAGTCAGAAAATAGAAGCTATAGGCAGTTAGGATCAAGTGAATCCCTTGAAGAATATAATGGTTATAGGAGAACACTTCAGAAGGAAAACAGGAGGCATATAAGGGTACATGAGATATCCTTGGTAAATATCGTAAAGGAAAATCCTAAAAGATTTTATAAGTATATTAAGTCCAAATGGTAATGGAGGAGAGAAAAGGTCCCTTTAAAATGTGTAGTCATTTATTTATGGTCAAATAAGGTAACATGCCTTAATGGCTACTGCCCAGTAACTCAGACATTCAAGAGGCTGGTCATGGCATATGCCAACTGCAGTTGCCCAGGCAACATCAATCCACAATAATGTACCTACTACGGAAAAAGGTTCACGGCAGATGCCATCTCCATGGTTCTACTCATCTATGAACATCTGGATAATAGAGACACCTCTGTCAGATTTCTATTTGTTAACTACAGCTCCTCCTTTAATACTGTAATTCCAAGTAAACATATTTCCAGACATCTAGACCTGGAGTTCAACACCTCCCTTTGCTACTGGATTCTTGACTTTCTGATCAAATACAGTATGTGTGCACTTATTGCCTGTCTTGCCATATCCTTCTCTTTTTTCAGTGTTATGAAAATTCTGTTATTGTAAAAACAATAGTTGGACAAAATAGAAAATATTGCAATATCCAAGTGTATGTGTGTGTATAGACACAAATTTTTTTTAGAATTTTTAAGTATAAAATTCCAATTTAAGCAAATAATTTGATTCTTAATTAAAATTTTAACATCTTCAGTTTTATTTATGATGCTTTTCTCCCCCAACAGTCAACAAAATAATTATGGACAGCATGTAAATACTCAGCAATTGACAGGAACATCACGTATGGTGAAACACTTATCAAATGGAAATGGACAGCTACTGTCCAACTCAGTATTTGCCAGAAATGGACAGGCACAGGTTCAGAACCGTTTTGCTACAAATGGACAAGTAATAGCAGAAAATGAAAATGCACTACCACGAGGTGAGTGACAGAAACAAATATGTACTTTTAATATCATTTGATTTTATATTACAACTTCACAGACATAATCTGATAAACTTTACAAGACAGTTTTCAAATATTTTTTCCCGTTCAGCTGGCCAATTTGTCATTTGAGTATTTAACAATTACAAGCATACAACCTGGTTTCACACTGATACTAATTCTTACATTGGTTCTTTCTGAAGCAGTAACAGCTCATGGGTTCCTAAAGCATGAACCATTTTGATTTACAAAAGACCACAAAAACTGAAAGTACTCACCAAGCCAGTGGAAAGTTGTTATTCTGAGTTATTAATTTTTCATCAGAATTGGAGTACTTACAATTTAAACAATGTTTAAGATGCAGAGAACTCATTACGTTTATGTTCTCTTCTGCATAAATTGTTACAGCATCCACTATTCAGCTCTTTAACATGAAATAAATTATGAAACAAGTCAAATGTGACTAAAGTTTGCATCCACTTTTGGCTGGTTGATGATCTTGTACTTATTCTTAATGTTATCTTTCAATATCAAGCAGATGTATATGCATCATTCATGTTCTCTGATACATTCTCAAATTAAGTACAATCTTTATTATGTATTATAATGTATTCAACTAATGTACTTCAAATGAATAATAGCAGCTATATAAATACAAGAAAGATTGCCCATCACCCTGGTTTAGATTACTTTGTAGATATCTGTTTTCACTTTGACATGAATGAGTCTTTTTCTGTTGATCAGTGTCAAGAAAAAAGCCAAATTAAACCCTCTGATTCAGTGTTGTAAAGCAATAAAACATGAAAACTTCAAGGGGTGGGTGATGCACCATCAATAACTCACTCTGAGAAGTAAAGGCGAGGTATCGGCTTTTATTGACTGGAAGAAGGAACAAGCAGTGATTGACCATCATACTACATCCTGGAGACGGAGAGGCCGGGCTCAGACCTCCATCACCTTTATACAGGGGTCTGTGGGAGGAGCCACAGGAGCAGTCAGCAGGGGGCGTGTCCAGATAGGTATATGTAGTTCACCACAGTGGGGGGGTGGTGTGAATACTTTTTATAGGCACTGTATATCCATTGAGTCACATATCATAGAAATAAGCCCTTCCACTCACCAAGTTTATACTAATCATCAAGCACCCATTTACACTAATACATAGACATTAGCAAGGCCTTTGACATAATCCTATGTGGGGAGCTGGTCCAGAAGGTTAAGTTGCTTGGCATTCAGGGTGAAGTAGATAGTTGGATTCAACATTGGCTTATTGGGAGTAACCAGAGAGTAGATTGTTGTCTCTCTGATTGGAGGCCTGTGATTAGTGTTGTACCACAGAGAGCGAAGCTGGGTCTGTTGTTGTTTATCATCTATATTAATGATTTAGATGTAAACATGGTAAACTAGATCAGCAAATTTGTGGAAGACACCAAGACTAGGGGGATAATTATAGAGAAAAGGCAGGAGAATGGAGTTAAGAGGGATAATAAATCAGACGTGATGGAATGGAGGATCATCGACGGGCTGAATGGCTTAATTCTGATCCTGTGTCTTATGGTCTTATTGTAGTGGACAGAAGGGAAGGCTAGGAAGGCTCTCAATGTTTGCAAATAGATCTGAACCATTGGAGAAAAGGGTCTGAAAAATAGCAGATAGAATTTAATGTAGACAATGTGAGATGTTGTAACTTGTGAGGACACACCAGAGTAACACTTTTACAGTGAATGGTAGTGCACTGAGATACACAGTAGAAGAAAGGGATCTGGTAATACAAATCCATTGTTCCTTGAAAGTGGTATTACAGATGGATAGGGTCATAAAGACAGCTTTTGGCACATTGGTCTTCATTAATCTAAGCATTCAATACAGGAATTGAGATGTTACATTGAAGTTGTTTAAGATTTTGATGAGGCCAAAATTGGAGTATTGTGTGCAGTCCTGATCATCTGCCAACAGGTTATATATCAATTAGCTTGAATGAATGCAGAGAAAACTTTGAAGATTTTGCTGAGACTTGAAGGCCTGAGTCATAGGAAAAGTTTGAATAGAACAAAGCCTAGAACAATGCAGCACAGGAACAGTTCCTTCAGTCCACAGTGTTGTGTCAGACCAATTGAGTTAGTAATTATATGGCCAATTAATATTTTTCTGCCTTTTACTCACGGATTGCAGGAGAATGAGGGAGATCTTAGAGGTATACAAAATTAGGAGGGTATAGATAGGGTAAAAGCACTCAGGCTTTTTCGCTTGAGGTTGAGTGAATCTAAAACTAGCAATCGTATGTTTAGGGTGAAAGGTGAAGTATTTAAAAGGAATCTGTGGGGGGGAACCTCTTCACACAAGCGTGTGGTGCGACTGAGGAACAAGCTGCCAGCAGAAGTGGTAGATGCAGGTTTAACTGAACATTTAAGAGCAGTTTGGACAGGTACATGGATAGGTGGAGTTTGGAGGGATGTGGTCTAGGTACAGGTAGATTGGACTAGGCAGAAGATCAGGCTTACACAGATTAGGTGGGCTGAGTACTCAATGGCTCTATGAAACCAATCCCATTTTATCTACCAAAATAAACGAGTTCACATTTTATTCTTGTAACGTTTCATGTCTTTATTCATGCACTTGTAAGAATTGCGGTAAAGACTTTCTGTAGCTACAAGACCTGAGAGTTTATGCATCCTCCTGCAACTGTATTTTCAACTTTGTAATCAGCAGACTGCAATCACTAAGGATAGGCAGCAATACCTCTGCCATGATTATTTTCAACATGGGTGCTCCACAAGTTTGCATCCTTAGCTCACTATTTTGCTTCATGTATGCTAATGACAGCATGCCCATATTCTGCAAGTTTGCAGATAACATTGTAGTGGGCAGTATTTCAAATAACAATGACTCAGAGAGCTTACTAACATGCTGTCATGACAGTAAGCTTTCACTCAATGTCACCAAAACAAAAGAGGAAACTTCAGGATATGGGGCCATGACCACGTTTCTGTATACAGCAATAGTGCTGAGATTGAAAGGGATGGAAGCTTCAAATTCCTAGAGTGAACATCACCAGTTGCCTGTCCTCGTATAAACACATTAATGCTGCAACCAAGATCACTCACCAAAGCCTCTACTTCCTAGAGGTCAAAAAGATTCCTGTTAACACTTATTGATGCACCACAGAAAATAACCTTCCGGGACTTGAATGCATCATTGTCAAGTATAGCTGTGCCAGAGAGTTGTAGAGACAGCTCAAGACATCATGGAATCCAGCTTCTCCTCCATGGACTCTGTACTTCTCACTGCCTCAGAAAAGCATCCTGTATAATCAAAAATACCATCAGCACTAGACATTCTTTCTTCTCTCCTCTCCCATCAGACAGAAAATACAAAAACCTGAAAGCATGTACCACCAGGCTCAATGACAGCTTCTACCCAACTGTCTTAAGACTTGAATGGTTCCCAGGTACAATAAGGGGGAATCTGGACTTCACAATCTACCTCTTTATAATCTTGCTCCTTATTGTCTACCTGCATTTCATATTCTCTGTAGCTGTTACCCTTCAATCTGCATTCTGTTATTGTTTTATCTTGTTCTGCCTCAATGTTCTGAGCAATGAATTGATCTGTATGAACAGTATGCAAGATTAGCTTTTCACTGTGTTAGTCATAAACCAATTCCAATTCTAAAAGTATCCTCATTGTTACAAAGTACAGAAACAACCTCTTGGCTCAGTGATACCACAAACATATCTTTAAATATATCCTTCATTAATCCTCTTTTCTTTAATTCTTCCATATTCTTGGCAACTTCTTCAAATGCTGTCACGTGCCTTCACAGTAAGGACTATTTTCCAAGGTAAATTAACTGCTATCTAAAACTTAATTGTGATGTGGAAGGAAACTGGAGTTTACAGAGACCGTGTAAGCTCTACACAAGATTGTACCTGGATCTTTAGGGCTGAGGCAGTACCGTAGCTTCTTCAGATATGTCACTGCGCTGCACATACTGCCTTCTAACTTTATATCATCAGCATAGTCTGAAATATTATATGTGATAAAAGCATACACTATTTTCTAAATGTTGAGAAAATTCAAAAATCAGACATGCAAAGGGTCTTGGAGTCCTTGTGGAGGATTCTCTAAAGGTTAACTTGTAGGTTGAGTCATTGGTAAGGAAGGCAAATGCAATGCTAGCATACATTTTGAGACGACTAATATATAGGAGTGAGGATGTGTTGCTGAGGCTTTATAAGGCATTGGCCAGACTGCACTTGGAGTGTTGCAAGCAGTTTTGGGCCTCTTATCTAAGAAAGGATGTGCTGGCATTGGAGAGGGTCCAGGGGAGGTTTACGAAAATGATTCCAGGAATGGAAGGGCTAAAGTATGGGGAGTGTTTGATGGCTCTGGATCTGTACTCACTGGAGTTCAGAAGAATAAGGGTCAATCACGTTGCAACCTATCAAATATTGAATAGCCTAGACAGAGTGGATGTGGAGGAGATATTTCCTAGTGTGAAGGATTCTAGGACCAGAGGGCACAGGTTCAGAATACAAGGACATCCCTTTAGAACAGAGATGAGGAGGAATTTCTTTAGCCAGAAGGTGGTGAATCTGTGGAATTCATTGCCATGGATGGCTGTGAAGACCCAAGTTATTGTATGTTTAAAGAGGAAGTTGATAGGTTCTTGATTAGTCACAGCATCAAAGGTTACTGGAGGAACACAGGAGAATGGGGTTGAGGCAGATAATAAATCAGCCATAATAGAATGGTGGAGCAGTGATAGAATGGCGGAGTAGTCTCTATGTTCTTGTAATGCCCTGGTTAAGATTTCTACTGCTAATACCACAGGGTATTTCATTTAATATCTTTCTGTATAAGCAGTGTGGCCTGCCAGTAGAATGTTTTGGTTTTGGGTAAGTACAAGGGGTATGATGTTCAACTTAGGAATGCTGTGTCAGCCAATCAGGAAGGTGGAATTGGGAGAAGGTACTAGAGAGAGCTGGGTGGAGGGATTTGTGATGGACACTGGTGGGGTTCGTGGTCTTTTGGCGGGAGATGTGGAGAAAAGATTGGGAGAGACAGCCTTAGGATTTGATCCAATGGGAAGATGCAATTTCAAGGAGTGCTTTGCAAGATGGAGTCCAAGATGGAAAGCTCTACCGGTGATTGGAGATGAGAAATCAATACCGTGAGTAACGGTTATACCTAGCTTTGGAAGATACAAGCTTCAATGTCATGTGCACATTTAGACTCATTTAACTGTAATGGGCCCTTTTTTTATTACACTTAATTACTCTTTGATAAAGCTGAAATTAGTAAATATACTTTTGTTATAATTTTATGCGGTGTACGATCTGTTATTTCTTGCCGACCGATAATTGTGTATTGATAGTATTTTTCACAGCATTCACTCAAATTGGGGTTCTGTTAATTGGGAAATCCCAACTTTCCTGTTTGGTTGAACCTCAAATCACACCAACCCGCGACGTGGCTGTTAGCTGTCCACTATCGAATCAAGTTTATATACAAGCCCAGTGAGTGGGTCACAAATGGTTTTATGGATTTCCTAATCCTTACCATAAATATAGATTGTGGGGTCCCATCACTGAGCTCTGCAACACTTTACTTCTCCAACTTCTCTTGGTCTGCAATTGTCCCATTTATTCAGATTCTGTTTACTATTCATTAATCCTTAATCCATACAAGCATATTGCCCTCAATACTGTATGCTGTAGTGTTATTTAATAGGTTAGTGGTGGTATTCAAGAGAATTCACCTTGAGTCTCTTAAGTGGAAGTCAGTTTCTTAAACAACAGTTTTTTTGTGGCTGTTTAGATGATGCTGCATGGCTGTTTCATTGAATCATGTTCAATCTGAATTTTCAGCTGCCTGTCACCTTATTTTTCCATCCAACTCCCATTCTGATTCTTGAAAATTGCTTTTGGTCTCTAACACTACTCTGGCCTAACTTGCTGTAAGTTTAAGGAACCACATCAGTTCTATTTGATAAATTAACTCAATATTTTTAGTAATCATATAATCTAGTGTTGTATCTCACATTACTAGCTTTCAACAGTCTTTCTTCCTCCTCTACTGAAGTTTTAGATTCCATTCCATCAGATCTCCATTTTCACAAATCCCTCTTCCAAACCTAGGTAGCTATTCATTCTTAACATCCTCTTTTTTAGTTAGTGCTACCATAATTTATGTCTTACAGTCCCTTATGGCTTTAACCTTCCTTTTTGTTCTCTCCATCCCTTCGAACCCTCTACAACTGGAAACTAGATTTAATCAGTTGTCCTTTATGAAAATTGGGAAAGGTTATTGACCTAGAACCTATAGGGTGGTGGCTAGAGTTGCACGCAATACTCAAGTACAGCTTAATCAACGTTTTGTACAACTGTAATGTGGCATTGCCATTCATATACTTAGTCTCTTGCCTGATGAATATAAGCATGATAAGTATCTTTCTCACCACCCTGTGTACCCATTTTCTCACTATCCACTTGTATCCCAAAGTCTCTCTGTTCAACAACAATCCCTAGGGCCTTGTCATTTACTGTGCATTCCCTGGGCGAGCTTAACTTCCGAAAATGCATCACTTCCCGGTTATCTAATTTAAATACCACTCTAAATGTTGCCATGATGTTCTTCCAAATAAAGACTCTCCTAACTCAACATCTGCTATACTTGAAGCATCAGTGCTCTCAAACATTGACTTGGCAGTCCTTTCCATCTCTCACCCACGTTTCTGTATAAGCTATATCTCAATTCCATGTTTTGAGCTCATCTGCTTAACGTTGAGTTTTCTTGCATCGAAGTAAATACAGGTTAGCCTGTCAGACCTTCCATATTCACTTCCTGCCAACTTGACTTGATTGCTCTAACCTCAATATTTACTTCAACTACTACTTTGGGTCTGATCCTCCACCAGATTAGTTTAAACTGACCAGAGTAGCTCTAACAGGGATCTAACAGAGATATAAATCCCCTTCCAATTCAAGTGCTACCTGTTGTTCTTATATAGTTCACATTTGTTGCAGAAATGATCCCAATGGTCCAAGTAGGCTTTGTGCGTGAACTAGCTCTTCAGCGACATACTCATTTGTTCTACCTCACTATAATTACTCACCTCTTTCAGGATATCCTACACCATTGGCCTCTATTTCAAATCTCTTTTATATATGGCATCATACTTTTGAAGTGTATCATGTATTAACATCCACAATGATCAAACTAGATCACTCTAAACTTTTCAAAGTTAAAAAAACTCTCTATTGAATCCTTTCTGAGTGTTGTAACTTCTCAGTTTGGTTAATAAAATTAGACCAGAGATGTGTATACTTAGATAATAAGTGAATGTTTGAACCTTTGAAAAGCCAGCCAAATCATTCCCATTTATTTTGCATTGTTGCACAATGTCAGTAGAAATTTATAGACAATTTGTATGATTTACAAAAAAAATTCACACATCTACTATCGATTCCGCATGTATGTATGCATACATTTTGTATGTCACATTAGCTCCTTTTTTACAAAGTCACTAGTGGTGCTTATAAATGCATGATTTAACTGAACAAGCTTTAGGAAAGTTCAGCAGAGGCACAGGCCCTTCAGCCACAACGTTCTGGTGAATCAAGTAAGTTAGTAATCAACTGGCTAACTAAACTGATCTCTTCTGCCTACATAATCAATACTTCCTTTCATTTTCCTCACATTCATGTGCCCATTTAAATGTCTTTTAAAAGCTGCTAATGTTTCTGCATCTACCACCATCCCAGGTAGCACATTCTTGGCAGCCACTACTCCCTCTCTAAAAAAGCTTACCTTAACATCTCCTTTGCTTTTACCCCCTCTCACCTTAAATGTATGCCCTCTGCTATTAAACATTTCAACCCTTGGAAAAATATATTGTCTATCTATGCTTCTCATGATCTTATAAACCTCTATCAGATATCCCTTCAGCCTACTGCACTCCAAAAAACAACCCCAATTTGTCCATCCTCTTATTACACCTCAAACCTCTTCTGCACCCTTTTCAAAGCCTCAACATCCTTCCTATAATGGGGTGATTAGAACTATATGCAGTACTCCAGATGCGGCTTAACTAGAGTTTTATAAGGCTGCAACATAACTTCCTGACTATTGAACTAATAAAGGAAAGCATGCCACATACCTTTGTAAGCATATTATCAACCTGTGCAGCCATTCTCAAGGAGCTATGAAATTGGACCCCCAGATCCCTCTGCTCATCAAAACTTCTAAGGATCTTTAACAGTTTACTGTCTCTTTGCATTTGACCAACCAAGGTGTAACACTTCACATTTGGTAGGTTTAAACTCCATCTATCATTCCTCTGCCCATATCGGCAGCTGATCTATATCCCATTGTATTCTTTGCCAGTCTTCTACATTATCAACATGACCAATCTTCATTTCATCTGCAAACTTATTAAGCCACCCATCTCCATTTTCCTCCAGGTCATCTATGTACATGACAAACAACAGAGGTCCCAGTACAGAACCCTGTGGAACACCACAGAGCTCCAGCTAGATTAAGTCCTTTCAATTACTACCCTCCGTATTCTATGGGCTAGCAAGTTCTGAATCCATTCAGCCAATTCATCATGGATCCCATGCATCATAATCTTCTGGATGAGCCTCCCATGAGGGACCTTGTCATATGCCTTACTAAAATAGATGTAGACAACATACCTAGCTCTATCTTCATCAATCACTCTCGTCACCTCATCAAAAACTCAAATCAAATTAGTAAGGCACAACTTGACTCACACAAAGCCATATGGGCAATGGTTTTCCAAATGGGCGATGGTTTTCCAAATGCTCATAATCCTATTCCTAAGAATTCTCTCCAGTAAATTCCCTATCATTGTTGTGAAACTCACTGGCCTATAGTTTCTAGGGTTATCGCTTGTTCCCTTCTTGAATAATGGGGCAACATTAGCTACTGAACAGTCTGGTGGAACCTTGCCTAGGGCCTCAGTACACTTAGCAATGATCTCTCCATCCTCCATGTCCTTTCCCTATGTGGAGTACTCATTAAGGACTTTGCCCACACCCTCCATATCCAAACAAATGTTCTCCTTCAGTGGTCAACTCTTTACAATCTATATTAATGATTTGGAGAAAGGGACTAAGTTCAACGTATTGAAGTTTGCTGATGACACAAAGATGGGAGGGAGTGTAATGAGTGCAGAGGACATTGAAACCCTGCAGGGGGACATAGATAGGCTGAGTGATTGGGCAGACATTTGGCAGATGAAATATAATACTGACAATTGTGAGGTCTTGCACTTTGGCAGGAAAAATAATAGAGCAAGTTATTATCTAAATGGAGAGAAACTGGAAAGTGCTTCTGTGCAAAGGGATCTGGGGGTCCTGGTGCAGGAAACACAAAAAGTTAGTATGCAAGTGCAGCAGGTGGTCAAGAAGGCCAATGGAATGCTGGCTTTTATTGCTAGGGGGATGGAGTATAAGAACAGGGAGGTCTTACTGCAGTTGTACCGGGTATTGGTGAGTCCACACCTGGAGTACTGCGTGCAGTTCTGGTGTCCATATTTAAGAAAGGACATACTGGCTCTCGAGGCAGTGCAGAGAAGGTTCACTAGGTTAATTCCGGGGATGGGTGGGTTGATGTATGATGAGAGGTTGAGTAGATTGGGACTCGACTCATTGGAGTTCCGAAGAATGAGAGGCGATCTTATTGAAACATATAAGATTGTGAAGGGGCTTGATCGGGTGGATGCGGGGAGAATGTTCCCAATGATGGGTGTAACTAGGACTAGGGGACATAATCTTAAAATAAGGGGATGCCGTTCCAGGACTGAGATGCGGAGAAATTTCTCCACTCAGAGGGTAGTGGGGCTGTGGAATTTACTGCCCCAGAGAGCTGTGGAAGCTACTACACTCAATAAATTCAAAACGGAGATAGACGTTTTCCTGGATAAAAATGGCATTAGGGGATACGGTGAGTGAGCAGGTAAGTGGACATGAGGCTAGGTTTAGATCAGCCATGTGATCTCCTGGACCAGTTTTCGATAGCCTGGATGGGTTGGAGAGGAATTTTCCAGATTTTTTCTCCTCAATTGGCAACTCGGTTTTTTTTCCCCGGGTGATCACATGGGTTTGGGCGGGATGAATAATAAAATAAAATGGGCGGCATGGTGTCCTGTTGGTTGACACTGTTGCCTTGTGGGATTCGGTGAAAACTAGAGTTAAGATTGGATCAGCCATGATCTTGTTGAATGGCGGAGCAGGCTTGAGGGGCTGATTGGCCTACTCCTGCTCCTATCTCTTATGTTCTTATGTTCTTATGTCCTACCCTCTCTCTAGTTACCCTCTTCCTCTTGATGTATGTATAGAATGTCTTGGAATTCTCTTATCACCATATAACAATTACAGCACGGTAACAGGCCATCTTGGCCCTTCTAGTCCATGCCGAATGCTTACTCTCACCTAATCCCACTGACCCGCACTCAGCCCATTACCCTCCATTCCTTTACTGTCCATATACCTATCCAATTTTGCTTTAAATGACAATACTGAACCTGCCTCTACCACTTCTACTGGAAGCTCATTCCACACAGCTACCAGTTTCTGAGTAAAGAAATGCCCCCTCATGTTACCCTTAAACTTTTGCCCCCTAAGTCTCAACTCATGTCCTCTTTTTTGAATCTCCCCTACTCTCAATGGAAAAAGCCTATCCACATCAACTCTATCTATCCCCCTCATAATTTTAAATACCTCTATCAAGTCCCCCCTCAACCTTCTACTCTCCAAAGAATAAAGACCTAACTTGTTCAATCTTTCCCTGTAACTTAGGTGCTGAAACCCAGGTAACATTCTAGTAAATCTTCTCTGTACTCTCTCTATTTTGTTGACATCTTTCCTATAATTCGGTGACCAGCACTGTACACAATACTCCAAATTTGGCTTTACCAATGCCTTGTACAATTTTAACATTACATCCCAACTCCTATACTCAATGCTCTGATTAATAAAGGCCAACATACCAAAAGCTTTCTTCACCACCCTATCCACATGAGATTCCACCTTCAGGGAACTATGCACCATTATTCCTAGATCACTCTGTTCTACTGCATTCTTCAATGCCATACCATTTACCATGTATGTCCTATTTTGATTATTCCTACCAAAATGTAGCACCTCACACTTATCAGCATTAAACTCCATCTGCCATCGCTCAGCCCACTCTTCTAACTGGCCTAAATCTCTCTGCAAACTTTGAAAACCTACTTCATTTACCACAACGCCACCTACCTTAGTATCATCTGCATACTTACTAATCCAATTTACCACCCCATCATCCAGATCATTAATGTATATGACAAACAACATTGGACCCAGTACAGATCCCTGAGACACACCACTAGTCACCGGCCTCCAACCTGACAAACAGTTATCCATCACTGCTCTCTGGCATCTCCCATCCAGCCACTGTTGAATCCATTTTACTACTTCAATACTAATACCTTACGATTGAACCTTCCTAACTAACCTTCTGTGCGGAATCTTGTCAAAGGCCTTACTGAAGTCCATATAGACAACATCCACTGCTTTACCATCGTCAACTTTCTTCATAACCTCTTCAAAAAATTTAATAAGATTTGTCAAACATGACCTTCCATGCACAAATCCATGTTGACTGTTCCTAATCAGACCCTGTCTATCCAGATAATTATATATACCATCTCTAAGAATACTTTCCATTAATTTACCCACCATTGACGTCAAACTTACAGGCCTATAATTGCTAGGTTTGTTCTTAGTACCCTTTTTAAACAATGGAGCCACATAAGCAATGTGCCAATCCTCCGGCACCATCCCTGTTTCTAATGACATTTGAAATATTTCTGTCAGAGCCCCTGCTATTTCTACACTAACCTCCCTCAAGGTCCTAGGGAATACCCTGTTAGGGAGATTTATCCACTTTTATATTCCTTAAAAGCGCCAGTACTTCCTCCTCTTTAATCGTCATAGTTTCCATAACTTCCCTTTTTGTTTCCCTTACCTTACACAATTCAATATCCTTCTCCTTAGTGAATACCGAAGAAAAGAAATTGTTCAAAATCTCCCCCATCTCTTTTGGCTCCACACATAGCTGTCCACTCTGATTCTCTAAGGGACCAACTTTATCCCTCACTATCCTTTTGCTTAATATAACTGCAGAAACCCTTTGGATTTATTTTCACCTTACTTGCCAAAGCAACCTCGTATCTTCTTTTAGCTTTTCTAATTTCTTTCTTAAGATTCTTCTTACGTTCTTTATATTCCTCAAGCACCTCATTTACTCTGTGCTGCTTATATTTATTGTAGATATCTCTCTTTTTCCTAACCAAGTTTCCAATATCCCTTGAAAACCATGGCTCTCTCAGACTTTTAACCTTTCCTTTCAACCTAACAGGAACATAAAGATTCTGTACCCTCAAAATTTCACCTTTAAATGACTGCCATTTCTCTATTACATCCTCCCATAAAACAAATCGTCCCAATCCACTCCTTCTAAATCCTTTCACATCGCCTCAAAGTTAGCCTTTCTCCAATCAAAAATTTCAACCCTGGGTCTAGTCCTATCCTTCTCCATAATTATATTGAAACTAATTTAATTTAATCCTACTTGCCAAGGAATTTTCGTAGCTGCTCCTGGCTTTCCTAATTCCCTTGGTGACATTATTATTATAAATATGAAAATGCTTTGGCCATCTATAAACTGTTGATTAATATATTATCTCTGAAATTTATTTTGATTACTAAGAAGATAATTGAAATGCATGGTTTAATATCAATGTTCGATCTGTTTGAAATTAAATTATACATGCAAAAAATATCATTATCAAATACATGTGTCTGAATGTAAACTAAAAATCGATTGGCAGTGGTAAGGTCAAGTGTGCATTTTACTTGGATCCAATTTGTGAACAGCTAGACAGTGTGAAGATTATTTTTGTTCTTTATATATTAGTCATATTGGATACGATTTGAATTTTGAGAGCTTCAATTATGTAGCCTTTTTATGTTCATATTATGTACAATATGAACATTATCAATTTTCTGCTGTTTTGGTGACTTTTTTGTTCGGTACAATGTTAACATTCATCATTCCACATATCATCATACTTGACACCATATCTAATGTCTACTTTGTTCCATGGCAAATATTTTTGCACACTATATAATTTTCTGTTTTCATATGGCATTAAAACTGCCTGTAAGGAGTTTTCACGTTCTCTCCATCGCTGTGTGGATTTCCTTTGGGTGTTCCGGTTTCCTCCCACAGTCCACAGACATACTGGTTGGTAGGTTAATTAGTCATTGTAAATTGTCCCATGATTAGGCTAGCATTAAATTGGTGATTGCTGTGCAGCATGGCTCGAAGGGCCAGAAAGGCCTACTGCATGCTGTATCTCAATAAATAAATCACTTTGACAAGCTTTTCAAGTTTATATTTTGCTTATCTTCTGAACTTGTTATATCTTGCAGGAGCAAATCTGACAGTTAATGTAGGAACAATAAAAATAGTCTTCACACCGACAATTTGCAAACGCCAGTGCAGAAATGGAAAGTGTACCAACAATTGTAAGAAAGGTGATCCGACCACCCTTTACAGTGAAAATGGTTATGGTCCTGTGTCCAAATCTGGCTTTCGAATCTGTAAGTAAATATATGGTTACTGATTTTGTAAAATATAAAAGTCTTAATTTATTTATAGCTATATTCAGAATTGTAAATTACTGGCAAGTAACCAATTGCAATAGGTGGTAATTCAGTTGATCTGGCAGAATAATTTGTAACTTCAGACTAAAATGCTACAATGTTTGATCGGACAGTTAAGGGCAGTTAAAGGCAAAATTAATTTGGTCAGACATTAGACTCTTATCAAAAGCTCTTTTGTAAGACGAGGTATTTTGAGATTTGGGTCTCATTTGCTCATTACCAACAAGAGGAATCATCCTTTGCTTGAAGCCTTCCAGCAAGAAGAGAAGGTTAAGATGGAAGAACAAGAGGGAGAGGAGGAGGATGTTGGTAGTGTGACAAAGAAATAGCCTCTCTTGATGCAATCTCTTGGTGTATCTTGTTGACTGTAGATCTTTTTGAAGACCTCACTCCACTGGCTTTATTCCAATGTATGGCTTTTGTCTTCAATAATCAAAGTCCCATGATGAGAAGTTGTTGCATAACGAAAGTGTTATACTTCAATGGACTTAGACTAGTACTCACCTTTGTAATCTGTAATCACTGTCCACAGTACAGTAAAAGCTGCAAATAGATTGTGCTATGTTCATCAATATATTCTGAAAGATCTTCAGGCCATATTATTCACAAGACATGGAAAGAAGCTTTTCAACCCACCAAATCTACAATATAGACAAATACTACCCTCTCCATATGCCAAACAATCACCCCCACCTGACCTACACTTGCCAATCTACTAGTGGCAATTTATAATAAACAATTAACCTAGCAAACCACATATCTTTGAAATGTGGGAGGAAACCACAGAACTGAAGGAAGCACAGAGTGCTATTCGGGGTGGGGAATAAGAACCCACGCATTCCCTGAAAGAGCATGCAAGTTCTTTACAGTAAACTTCAATGGTCAAAATTGAATCTGGGTCACCAGGGCTATGTGGCAGCAGCTCTACCAACTCTACTGTATAGTAATATTCTATACACTGCTACTCTAATATACTTTAAAAGAATTCCATTTTGTCAGCCATACATTTATAATATTTCTGACTTTATGAAGGTCTCAGTCCAGGTAGTTTAAGAGATAGATGATGTGCCCTTGCAGTAGGTGGTGTTGATAGTGTTATCAGATAGCACTTACTCACAAATAGCCTACTCATTAATTCTCAGTTTAAATTTTTCAAGAACTACAATTCCAGTTTTCCTTAATGGATGTAGTTTAAATATAAACAAAGGAGGTGAACTCCAGAAGTGAGGTGAGAGTGAGTGCCCAAAGTATCAAGATGGCATTTGACTAAGTGTTACATCAAAGCACTTTGGTGGGATTAAACTTACTGGGAATCAAGGGGAAAATACTCAATGGCTAGAGTTACATCTTGCATAAAAGAAGATGTATGTAGTTTCTGGAGATCAGTTATCCCAGCCCCAAGACATTGCTGTAAAAGTTTTTCAGCTCAGTGTCCTAACCTCATTCAGCAGCTTCAACAATGAACCTTCTTCCATCATAATTTCAGAAGTGAGTAAGCTTGCAGATGATTTCACAATGCTCATTTCCATTTGCAACTCATCAGAAAATGAAGCATGTATGTAGTAAGAATGAGACCTCATTCAGGTCTATACCTCATTTGACATTTTGATAACTGTCATACAAAATATGTGTCACACCACTGCTGAAACTCCAACAATGGAGAATGTAACCAACCCCTGGTCATTAAATGCCATTATCATTATTGTATATCTGCCTCTCGCTATTTGGTGGTCACTAGTATCCAGAAACTTAACTGGTTCAGACACATAAATATAATAGCTAAAAAGAAAGTGAAAGTTGTCATATTGTGTCATGAAGTCACTTGGCACAGAACCTGGTCCTTGACCCACTATGTTCAGCTGACTGTTGCACCCATCTATATTAATCCCATTTACTCATATCAGGTACACAAGTCTTAAAATCTTTAGTTAGGTTACATATTATAATGCAGGGATAGGAAGGTAGGCTCTGCTGCTAAAGAATGGCCTCAAATCAGTGGAAAGATATAACATAGGAGCGGAAGATTTTGAATCCTTGTGGATTGAGATAAGAAACTGCAAGGGTAAAGGACCCTGATGGCAGTTATATTCAGGCATCCCAACAGTAGCTGGGGTATGGACCACAGATTACAGCAGGAAATAGAAAAGGTGTGTCTAAAGAGCAAAGTTATGATAGTCATGGGAGATCATAACATGCAGGTAAATTAGGAAAATCAAGTTGACAGTGGATCTCCAAAGGATGAATTTGTTGAGTGCCTATAAGATGGTTTTTTTTAGACCAGTTTGTCATTGAGCTAGGGGATAAGCTATCCTGGATAGGTGTTATGTAATGAATTAAAGGAGATCAGGGAGCTTAAGGTAAATGAACCCTTGGGAGCCTGTGATCACAATATGATTAAGTTCAACTTGAAATTTGATAGGAAGAAAGTAAAGTCTGACATAGCAGTATTTCAGTGGAGTAAAGAAAATTACAGTGGTATGAGAGAGGAGTTGGCCAAAGTAAATTGGAAGGAGCTGCTGGCAGGGATGACAGCAGAGCAGCAATGGTGCAAATTTCTGGTAAAAATGAGGAGGGTGCAGGATGGATGTATTCCAAAAAATGAAGAAATCCTCAAGTGGTAAAATAGTACAACAGTGGCTGACAAGGGAAGTCAAAGCTAATGTAAAAACAAAAGAGAGGGCATACAACAAAGCAAAAATTAGCGGGAAGATGGAGGATTGGGAAGCTTTTAAAAACCTACTGAGAACAACTAAAAAGTCATTAGAAGGGATAAGATGAAATATGAAAGCAAGCTAGCAAACAATATCAAAGTGGATAGTAAAAGCTTTTTCAAGTATGTAAAGCTAAGAGGTGAGAGAGGATATAGGGCTGCTAGAAAATGAGGCTGGAGAAATAATAATGGGGATGGCAGATGAACTAAATGAGTATTTTGCATCGGTTTTCACTGTGGAAGACACAGTGTGACTTCAGTGTGTGCCTGATGTTGTAGTGTGTGAAGGAAGAGAAGTGAGTGCAGTTCCTATTACAAGGGAGAAGATGCTCAAAAAGCTGAAAGACCAAAGGGTACACAAGTCACCTGGACCAGATGAATTTCACCCTAGTGTTCAACAATTATACCAGTGCCTAAAAAGAATAATGTGGGCTGCTTTAATAACTATCACCCCATAGCACTCACATCGACAGTGATTAAATGTTTTGAGAGGTTGGTTATGACTAGGCTGAACTCCTGCCTCAGCAGGAGCCTGGACCCATTGCAATTTGTCTATTGCCACAATAGATCACGGCAATCTCAATGGCTCTCCACACTGCTTTAGACCACCTGGACAATACAAACATCTACATCAGGATGCTGTTCATTGACTATAACTCAGGATTTAATACCATCATTCCCACAATCCTGATTGAGAAGTTGCAGTACTTGGGCCTCTGTACTTCACTCTGCAGTTGGATCCTTTACTTCCTAACTGGAAGACCACAGTCTGTGCTGATTGGTGATAACATATCCTCCTCGGCGACTATCAACACTGGGGCACCTCAGGGGTGTGTGCTTAGCTCACTGCTCTATTCTCTATAAATACATGGCTGTGTGGCTAGGCGTAGCTCAAATACCGTCTACAAATTTGCTGACGATACAACCATTGTTGGTAGAATCTCAGGTGGTGACGAGAGGGCGTCCAGGAGTGAGATATGCCAACTGGTGGAATGCTGCCGCAGCAACAGCCTAACACTCAATGTCAGTAAAACAAAAGAGCTGATTGTGGACTTCAGGAAGGGCAAGACGAAGGAACACATACCAATCCTCATAGAGGGATCAGAAGTGGAAAGAGTAAGCAGCTTCAAGTTCCTCAGTGTCAAGATCTCTGAGGATCTAACCTGGTCCCAACATATCGATGTAGTTATAAAGAAGGCAAGTCAGCAGCTATACTTTATTAGGAGTTTGAAGAGATTTGGCATGTCAACGAATGCATTCAAAAACTTCTATATTTGTACTGTGGAGAGCATTCTGACAGACTGCATCACTATCTGGTATGGAGGGGCTACTGCACAGGACCGAAAGAAGCTGCAGAAGGTTGTAAATCTAGTCAGCTCCATCTTGGGCACTAGCCTACAAAGTACCTAGGACATCTTTAGGGAGCGGTGTCTCAAAAGGGCAGTGCCCAAATTAAGGACCTCTTGCACCCAGGGCATGCCCTTTTCTCACTGTTACCATCAGGTAGGAGATACAGAGGCCTGAAGGCACATGCTCAGTGATTCAGGAACAGCTTCTTCCCCTCTTGCCATCGGATTCCTAAATGGACATTGAAGCTTTGGACAGTACCTCACTTTAAAAAAAAATACAGTATTTGTTTTTGCACATTTTTAAAAAATCTGTTCGATGTATGTAATTGATTTACTTGTTAATGTATTATTATGTTTTATTTATTATTACTATTATTTTTCTATTTCTGTTAGATTATGTATTGCATTGAACCGCTGCTGCTAAGTTAACAAATTTCACGTCACATGCCGGTGATAATAAACCTGATTCTGATTCTGAATGAAGTAGCTTTAGAGATTGTGGTGGGATTAGAAGTGATCTTTTAAAAATCATTGGACTCTAGCATGGTGCCAAAGGACTGGAAAATTGAAAATGTCACTCCATTCTTTAAGAGAGGAGGAAGGCAGCTGAAAGGAAATAATAGACCAGTTAGCTGACCTCAGTGGTTGGGATGATGTTGGAGTCAATTGTTGAAGATGAGGTTGTGGAGTACTTGGTGACATAGGACAAGATAGGACAAAAGTCAACATGGTTTCCTTAAGGGAAAATCTTGTTGACAAACCTGTTGGAATTCTTTGAGGAGATTATAAGTAGGATAGATAAAGGGGATGCAGTGGATGTTGTATATTTGGACTTTCAGAAGGCCTTTGACAAGGTGCCACACATGAGGCTGCTTACCAAGTTAAGAGCCCATGGTATAACAGGAAATTTACTTACATGGTTAGAGCATTGGCTAATTGGTAGGAGGCAGTCAGTGGGAATAAAAGGATCCTCAGCTGGTTGGCTGTCAGTGACTAGTGGTGTTCTGCAGGGTTTGTTGTTGGGACTGCTTCTTGTTATGCTGTATATCAATGATTTAGATGATAAAATAAATTACTTCGTTGCCTAGGTTGCAGATAATACAAAGATTGGTGGAGGGGCAGGTAGTGTTGAGAAAACAGGTAGGATGCAGAAGGACTCAGACAGATTAAGAGAATGAGGAAGAAAGTGGCAAATGGAATACAATGTTGAAAAATGCATGATCATGCACTTTGGTGTAGAAATAAATCTGCAGAATATTTTCTAAATGGGGAGAAAATCCAAAAATGTGAGTTGCAGAGGGTCTTGGGAGTCGTCGTGCGGAACACTCTAAAGGTTAACTTGCAGGTTGAGTAGGTGGTGAGGAAGGCAAATGCAATATTAGCATTCCACTTCAAGAGGTCTAGAATACAAGAGCAGGGACATGATGCTGAACCTTTATAAGGCACCAGTGAAGCCTCACCTTGAGTATTGTGAACAGTTTTGTGTCCCTCATCTTAGAAAAGATGTGCTGGCATTGGAGAGGGTCCAGAGGCGGTTCACCAGGATGATTCTGGGAATCAAAGGGTTATCATACAAGGAACATTTGATGGCTCTGGTTCTGTACTCGCAGGAATTTAGAAGGATGAGGGTATCTCATTGAAACCTTCTGAATGTTGAAAGGCCTAAACAGAGTAGATGTGGAAAGGATGTTTCCCATGGTGGGAGAGTCTAGGACAAGAGGGCACAGCTTCAGGATAGAGGAGAGCCTATTTAAAACAGATGTGGAGAAATTGCTTTCGCCAGATGGTGGTGAATTTGTAGAATTTGTTACCATAGGCAGCTGTGGAGGCTAGGTCATTGGATGTATTTAAGGCAGAGCTTGATAGATTATTGACTGGATATGGCATCAAGGAGTACAGGGAGATGGCTGGAGAATGGGCTTGAGGAGGGGAGAAAAGGCTCAGCCATGATTGAATGGTGGAGCAGAGTTGATGGGCCAAATGGCCTAATTCTGCTCCTATGTCTTAGGTTCTTATAACCTTTTAAGCTCTTGGAGTGGAAGTAGATCATTGAGCACGTTGAGTCTGCTTCACTTTTAGCCCCTAGCTCTGTTCCTCGTTCAGCCAGTCTTCATGATGCCCACGACATTGTACTACTGTAGAATTTCAACCTGCACTGTAAATTAATTTATATTGTTTCATATCTTGCACATATTCAATCCACCATTTTAGTCCTTTATGTACTGTATAAACGGTATACTTACTATTGAGGGGAATGGCCACAGGGGTGCTCTGCGCTAACTGCCTCTTCACGTTTTCATTTCTCTTGACAGTCACTCAGCTACTCGCCTCCTGCAGCTTAGGGGTGACTACTTCCCTGTAGCTCTGATTATTTCCTCACTGTTGCATACAAGCCAGAGGTCATTCAGCTGCTGCTCCAGATCCCTAACACAGTCTTCAAGGAGCTGCAGCTGGATGCACTTCATGCAGACGTAGTTCCCTGGGAAGTTGTTGGTCTCCCAGAACTCCAACATCTGGCATGAAGAACACACAACGACCATTTACTGCATTAGGTACAGTAAGAGAGAAAAAAGGAACCTTAACAGAAACTTATCCTCTTTTGAGCCAAAGTCTCCTTTGAGCCAATGCCTGAAGCTCCTGCTCTCAGCACAGGCCTGCTTCCATCAGCTGCCAACCCAACAATGGAAACCCCGTTTGCCCCTTTGATACTTTTAAACAAGCATCGCCGACCTGCGAGAAGATTTGTCTCTGTAGCCTTCTCCTGCCACTGATTGGGCTGCCAGAATGAACCCAAATCCCCGTGAAGCACTCCTTTTAAACAAGCATCACTGACCTGCAAAAAATCTCATTGTTGCGGCCTGTTCTTGCCCCTTATTGGGCTGCCGAATAGAGGTAGTTGACTTTGTTGGCACTATCTTTGTGACAAATATCTACATGACCTCTTTGCACTTTGTTAGAAGTTTGAGTAGTGATGGGAAAAGTTATTATAGAGTGCCACAAAGAATGCAGCTTCAAAGTAGATTTAATGAAGTACTTACAGTACTGTGCAAAAGCTTGGATGCCTAGACTTTTGCACCATACCTGTGAATGTTGAAAGTGCAGCAGAGAATGAGTTTGTTAATCTGGCTGGAGCAAATGATTTTGGGTATGATGTGTGTGGAATACCACTGGAGGAGTGTAGGACAGGTGGCAGAGTGGTGGGTGGTAGCGTGGGTGGAGACACACCTAGCCCTGAGACACCAGGCGAGGATGATCAGGGTGAGGTCAAATGCTGCTCTTCACTTTCTAGCAACACACACAAATTGCTGGAGGAACTCAGCAGGCCAGGCAGCATTTGTGGAAAAGAGTACAGTTGATGTTTTGAGCCGAGACCCTTCGTCAGGACTGCTGAATTAAAAAGATGATGAGTCAGAGTAAGAAAGTGGGGAGAGGGGAGGAAGAACCCAAGGCGATAGGTGAAACTGGGTGGGGGGAGAGGGGTGAAGTAAAGAGCTGGGAAATTGATTGGTGAAAGAGCTATAGGGCTGGAGCAGGGGAAATCTGATAGGAGAGGGCAGAAGGCCATGGAAGAAAGAAAAGGGGAAGGAGCATCAGTGGGAGGTGATGGGTAGATAAGGAGATAAGGCGAGAGAGTGGAATGGTGAAGGGGGTGGGGCTTTACTAGAAGCTCGAGAAATCGATGTTCAAGCCATCAGGCTGGAGGCTACCCAGTCGGAAAATCAAGGTGTTGCTTCTCCAACCTCCAACTGCGGCCGCATTGCGACAGTAGAGGAGGCTACAGGAGGACATGCCAGAGTGGAAATGGGAAGTGGAATTAAAACGGGTGGCCACTGGGAGTTGCCGCTTTTTCTGGCAGTGAGAGAGCAGATGCTTAGCAAAGCGGTCTCCCAATCCGTGTCAGGTCTCACCGATATACAAGAGCAGGAGCACTGGATACAAGAGATGACCCCAACAGACTCACTGGTGAAGTGTCGCCTCACCTGGAAGGGACTGTTTAGGCCCCGAATATAGTGAGGGAGGAAGTATAGGTGCAGGTATTAGTGGAGAAGAACAAATGAACAAGAGAGCAATCCCTGTGGAAAGCAGAAAGTGGAGGGGGGTGGGGGGAAAATGTGTTTTGTGGCACTTGATCCCACTGGAGATGGTGGACGTTGTGGAGAATTATGCGATTGCATGCAGAGGTTGATGGGGTTGTAGGTGAGGACAAGAGGAACCCTATTCCTGGTGAGGTTGGGGTGAGGGCAGACATTTATGAAATGGAAGGGATGTGGTGGAGGAAGCTAAGCCCCTTTCTTTGAAGGAGGAGAATGTTTCCTTAGTTCTCAAATGAAACACCTCATCCTGAGAGCAGATGCAGCAGAGATGGAGGAACTAAGAGAAGGCAATGACGTTTTTACAGGTATCAGGGTAGGAGGAGGCATAGTCCAGGTACCTGTGAGAATCAGTGGATTTATAATGGACATCAGCAAATAAGCTGTCTCTAGAGAGAGAGGGAGACAGAGCTCTTCATATTATGCCTAGGTAGTCTACAATCCATCAGTGTGACCATTGAATTCTCCAGTTTCAGGTAGCTTGCACATCCTGAGTCTTAATGTGATGCTGAGGCTTTTTAAGTCACTGGTGAGGCCTCACCTTGAGTATTGTGAATAGTTTTGGGCCTCTAATCTTAGAAAAGATGTGCTGGCATTGGAGAGGTCCAGAGGAGGTTCACGAGGATGATACCAGGAATGAAAGGGTTATCACCTGAGGAACGTTTGATGGCTCTGGGTCTGTAATTGCTGGAATTCAAAAGGATGAGGGGAAATCTCATTGAAACTTTTCGAATATTGAAAAGCCTAGACAGAGCAGATGTGGAAAGGATGCTTCCCATGGTGGGAGAGGCTAGGACAAGAGGGCACAGCCTCAGGATTGAGGGGTGTCCATTCAAAACAGAGATGTGGAGAAATTTCTTTAGTCAAAGGGTGATGAATTTGAGAAATTTGTTGCCACATGCAGCTGTGGACACCAGGTTGTTGGATGTATTTAAGGCAGAGATTGACATCAAAGGTTATGGGGAGAAGGCTGGGAACTGGGGTTGAGGAGGAGATAGAAAAAAAAGGATCAGCCATGATTGAATGGCAGAGCAGATTTGATGGGCCAGATGGCCTAATTCTGCTCCTATGTCTTATGGTCTATATCCTCTATTTGTTTTTCTCTCCTCTTTATCCATCCAGGTCCCTTTGCATAACCCATATAACCCATTCTTTGCGATTCGCCCCCCCCCCCCAACTCCCTTTCAACCAGTTTCCTTCTCTCTCCCATCGGGTTGTATCTGTCTATCTCCTATATGTTCGTCATGCTCAGTGCCCAACTGCCTCCTCTCTGTCTACCCACCGTCGTTACATCAACCCAGATTCTTACTAGATCTTGCCTCTCCCATCTACTTCATTTTATTATATTTCCCTGTATTTCTATTGAGCTTCAACATTTTATGAAATTATTCCAGAGCTTTGACTTGGAGATTAATATAAAATGGGAACTTTGGAGTATTGACCACTTTGATCTGTATTCTTTATAATAGTGGAATTACAATTTTTCCCTCTTTTTGGAAATTGCTTTTGGATTTCACAACATGCACTTTGGCACAGATAGCTTACGAAAATGTTTTACAATAATTTTGGGAGAAACAATACCATATAATTTAATTTCTTGGCACACCAGTATAGTCTGTATTATTTTTCAACACTGCATTATCATTTCATTTCCTTGTGGAATTTTATGTTGTAATTTCAGACATCTTTTTCTGGTTTGCCAGGTTGTTTTAAGCATTAGATGCTAGACGGCTAGAAGTTCATTGTGTCTGAAAGTTAGAGTAATGGAGTGCTATTAAAGTTTTAAGTATCACTGAAGTTACATCCCTAATGTTATAAACCCGTCTTGGGGTGGGAGTCAAGAATGACTGGTGCAATATATTCTTGGCAGATCACTTTATTAATTGTGCAAACTGAAAATGTGAACAAGTTTAGTTAACTGCTTCAGAATTATGGTGTTGAAGAACATTCACAAATTATTTGTTTGAACATATTTCTTAATGGCTCAGCTTAGCCCTTTGTAACATTAATTTTAAGTGACAAACTATCATAGTTTGCATATACACTCAGTGGCCACTTTATTAGGCACACTTGTATGTTAATACACTTAACTAATCAGCCAATCATGAGGCAGAAACTCAATGAATAAAATCATGCAGACATGGTCAAGAGGTTCAGTTGTTGTTCAGATTAAAAATGTGTTCTAAGTGACTTTGTGAAATGATTGCTGTGTCAGTTGGGTTGTTTTTCATATCTCAGCGAACTGCTGATCTAGGATTTTCATGCACACTACTCTCTAGTGTTCATAGAGAATGGTCTGAAAACCAAAACACCAATTGAGTAGCAGTTCTCTGGGTGAATACACCTTGTCAATGAGGGAGGTTAAAGGAGAAAGGCCCAATTGGTTCAAGCTGACTTTTTAAACAAAAGAACATCTCTGAGCACAGAACACTTCGAACCTTGAAGTGGATGAGCTGCAGCAGCAGAAGACCAAACACATACTCAGTTATATATGTTTTATGTAAATGTTGCAAAATAATTCAGTTAGCAATGAGAAGAAGCTCCTTATATAAATAAAAAGGAAATAACATGATAGTTCTTACTCCAGAAATCCAAGTGAGGTATCTAAGAACACAAGAAATAGGAGGAGGAGTAGGCCATCTGGCCCATCGAGCCTGCTCTGCCATTCAATAAGATCGTGGTTGATCTGGCCATGGATGCATCTCCACCTACCTGCCTTTTCCCCATCTCCCTTAATTCTCCTGCTACGCAAAAATCTATTCAACCTTTTCAAATATATTTACTGTGGTAGCCTCCACTGCTTCATTGGGCAGAGAATTCCAAAGATTCACAACTCTGAGAAAAGCAGTTCCTCCTCATCTCCATCCTAATTCTACTCCCCCAAATCTTGAGGTTATGTCCCCCAGTTTTAGTCTCACCTACCAGTGGAAACAACTTCTCTGCCTCTATCTTATCTATCCCTAGAATTATGATGTTGTAGCCATTACTGAAACTTGTTTGCAGGAGGGGCAGGAATGGCAGCTCAATATTCTGGTGTTCGGTTGCTTTAGACATGACAGAGCAGGGGGGATTAAAGGAGCAGGGGTGGTATCACTAGTCAGGGAAAATGTTATAGTAATGCTTCCTCAGGTTGACTGGAGGACCCGATGGTAAGCTGTTATGGGTGGAACGGAAAAATAAGAAACATATGACCACATTAATGGGGCTATATTACAGATCTCCCAACAATACTAGGGAATTAGAGGAACTAGATGGGATAGTGTTTGTCAAATGTGTGTAGGGAAGTTCCTTTCATCAGTATGTAGAAGTCCCAATGAGAGGGTACATGATACTGGATCTGCTTTTAGGGAATGAGACAGGGCAGTGACAGAAGTTTGTGAGGGGGAACACTTTGCATCCTGTGACCATAATGCCACTAGTTTCAAAATAAATATGCAAGGAGATAGGTCTGCTCCGCATGTTGAGATTCGAACTTGGAGAAAGGCCAATTTTGCTGGTATCAGAAATGAACTGCCAAGTGCAGATTGAAATAGGCTGTTGTTTGGTAAAGGTGTACTTGGATAGTGGAGGACTTCAAAAATAAAATTGAGAGTACAAAGCTTATATGTGCCTGTCAGAATAAAAGCTAAATATAACAAGATATTAAGGTCCTGACAACAAGTGTAGGCTTGGTTCCTCCTACATGCCAAAGAAGTTCAGGTTAGTAGGTTAATTAGCCAATATTATTTACATGTAGCATGTTGGTGAGTGGCAAAATAGAGTTGAACAGAATGTGGTGAAAATAAAATGGGATTAATGTGGGATGAGTATAAATGGATGGTTGATAGTTGGTGTGGACTCAGTCTGAAGGACCTGTTGTATCACTCTATTTAATGGAATCCAGATGCTGTGCCCTTTAATTAATATATTGTTTTGGGTTGTGTGAAGTCCTAGCAAGGCCAGCATTTATTACCCATCCGTATTTCCACAGAGATGGTAAAGATAATCTACTTTACAACTTCCTTGTTTCACATTTACCTTCTGGCTTGGGTTATTCCAGCATGGGATATTCCAGTGTGAGGTATGGAATTCCACAATTTAAATCCAACTTAATGATAGAATAACTAAACACTTCAAAATGAAAACTTAGAAATGGACATGTCATGTTATTCTCAAGCACCTACTGAATTTGTACGTTTTGATATTCAAAATCTGAGTTTGAGAGGGTGATAGCTGAGTCACTTGGGCAAAAAGCTAATAGGGCCTCTGTGAGGGTGAATAAGTATGCTTTATAATCCTGTTTTCCTATACTTTATATCCTATATTCACTCATCTCAGATTGTTAGATTTTTTGGATGATAATTAAATTGTTTTGTTATGTTTTTATTTTTTGAATGATTTTCCAAATTATGGGGAGGATGTGGATGTTTGGTTGGAGGCATGGATAGGCATAGAGGCAAGAAAGATGGAGAATGGTATGCAAGCACAGAGAATGGGGGGAGAAAAAAGATTGGGAACTAAGAAAGTTGGGGAGAGAGCTAGCTGAAGGTTCAAGGGAGGTGATCCAGCATCAGATGGTCTTAATAGAGGAGAATATGTAGATATAGTATCTTTGGATTTCCAGATTACATTTGTTAAAGTGCCATAATAACAATAATAAAAGTAAATACTATATTGATCCTGAGTGGAAAGTTCTTTCATTACAGCTGCAATGTCTAAAAACACACTTAACAGTGTGCATGCTTAACTAATATTTTGTCAGGATGGTGAGTGACTTGAAGGGGGATTTCCAAGTGGTGGTGTTCCCAGGTATCTGCTGTTCTCATCCTTCTAGATGGTAGTAGACGTGGGTCTGGAAGGTGCTGCCTTAGGAACTTTGGTGTGTTGTAGCAGAATAAGTACAGAATAATAATACACACAATAATAATTTCTCAATAATGTGCAATAATAATTTACCAAATAATAGAAGCTGGTGCGTAAGATATAAAAACAAAAGAAATCATGTTACTGGGGAAGTGTGTTACCTAGAATTAAAGAGTAGTTGTTACATATACGAGAGAGATTGAATAAACAGATCTTTTTCAGGCTAGATGGATGTCATAGTGGAGTGCCTCAGATCCTCAATTATTTGTGATTTATGTTAATTGCCTGGAGAAGGGGGGCAGAGTGGAAGGTATTCAAGTTTGCCATTGATGGGAAAATAGATGGGGGGGGGGTGTATGTGAAGGAAAATATTGGATTCAGCAACAGAACATTGATAGGTTGAATGAGTGGGTGAAATTTGACAAGTGGAGTTAAAAGTATGAAAGTAATGCACATTGGTAAGAGGAACTTAACAGAAGACAATTATTAAGATGAAAAGTGAAGTACAGAGCATCTTGGCATTCTTGTGCAGAAATTGTAATAGTATAGCAGGTCACTACAACAATTGATTGGGAAGGCATATGGCACATTAGTCTTTATTGCAAGAATATTGGGAAACAGCTGGTTCCTTGTGCACTACACAGATTAGCCCCTTCTTATATAAGTAAAAATACACAAAGTAATCCACTACTCTAATCCCTGAGATGAAAGGCTTGTGCTATCATGAACAGCTAAAAAAAAATAAGTTGATGGTTTTTTGGAGTGCAGAAAAGAAACTGATGAGTGGCCTTATTGAAACATACAAGACCCTGACAGTATATATTGGTTAGTTTCCATCAATTGGAGAATCTTGGAGGGATGGATGTATTTAGAACATTAAGAGATGGCCATTTAAAACTGAGGTGCACAAGAACCTCTTTCAAAAATCATTGGAGTCTGGCATGGTGCCAGAGGACTGGAACATTGCAAATGTCACTCTACTCTTAAGAAAGGAGGAAGGCTGCAGAAAAGAAATTATAGACCTCAGTGGTTGGGAAGATGTTGGAGTCAATTGTTACAGATGAGGTTATCGAGTACTTGGTGACAAAGAACAAGCTAGGACAAAGTCAGCATGGTTTCCTTAAGGAAAAATCTTGTTGATGAACCTGTTGGAATTCTCTGAGGAGATTATAAGTAGGATAGATAAAGGGGATGCAGTGGATGTTGTATATTTGGACTTTCAGAAGGCCTTTGACAAGGTGCCACACATGAGGCTGCTTACCAAGTTAAGAGCCTATGGTGTAACAGGAAATTTACTTACATGGTTAGAGCATTGGCTGATTGGTAGGAGGCAGTCAGTGGGAATAAAAGGATCCTCAGCTGGTTGGCTGCCAGTGACTAGTGGTGTTCTGCAGGGTTTGTTGTTGGGACTGTTTATGTTATGCTGTATGTCAATGATTTAGATGATAAAATAGATTACTTCATTGCCTAGGTTGCAGATGATACAAAGATTGGTGGAGGGACAGGAAGTGTTGAGGAAACAGGTAGGATGCAGAAGGACTTAGACAGATTAAGAGAATGAGGAAGAAAGTGGCAAATGGAATACAATGTTGGAAAATGCATGATCATGCACTTTGGTGTAGAAATAAATCTGCAGAATATTTTCTAAATGTGGAGAAAATCCAAAAAACGTGAGTTGCAGAGGGTCTTGGGAGTCATCATGCAGAACACTCTAAAGGTTAACTTGCAGGTTGAGTAGGTGGTGAGGAAGGCAAATGCAATATTAGCATTCCATTTCAAGAGGTCTAGAATACAAGAGCAGGGACATGATGCTGAGCCTTTATAAGACACCGGTGAGGCCTCACCTTGAGTATTGTGAACAGTTTTGTGTCCCTCATCTTAGAAAAGATGTGTTGGTATTGGAGAGGGTTCAGAGGCAGTTCACAAGGATGATTCTTGGAATAAAAGGGTTACCATACAAAGAACATTTGATGGCTGTGGTTCTGTACTTGCAGGAGTTTAGAAGGATGAGGGTGGATTTCATTGAAACCTTTTCAATGTTGAAAGGCCTAGACAGGTTAAATGTGGAAAGGATGTTTCCCATGGTGAGAGAGTCTAGGACAAGAGGGCACAGCCTCAAGATAGAAGGGCGCCCTTTTAAAACAGATATGCAGAGAAATTTCTTTAGCCAGAGGGTGGTGAATTTGTGGAATTTGTTGCCACGTGCAGCTGTGGAAGGCAGGTTGTTGGATATATTTAAGGCCGAGATTGATAGGATCTTGATTGGACACTGTATCACAGGTTTTTGGGGAGAAGGCCAGGAAATTCGATTTAGGAGAGAAAAAAAAGATCAGCCATGATTGAATGGCATTGTAGACTCGATGGGCCAGTTGGCCTAATTCTGCTCCTATGTGATATGGTCTTATGGTCTCTTGCAGAAGGTAATACATCTTGAATTCACTATCCCAAAGACTTGTAGAGGCTAGATCATTGGAGATACTTAAGTAGATAAAATTTTGAAAGAAAACAGATTTAGGGTTGCATGATAGATGAAGCATGGAGCAGATCAAACATTGTCATATTGTTGATGTGGCAGGATTGAAGGTTCAGGCTGCCTACTCCTACCTTATATTCTTATATTCAAGAATATAGGGTCTAGATGGGGCAGGAGTATAGGGAAATAATCTGTTGGGTGAAGGCAGGAGGAATACTTGTGGTGGTGGGTGTTGAAATGTGGAGACATTTGAATTTCCATATAAATAATTGTTAATCATTTTTGCTAATTTACTTCCTAAAATATCTTAATACTGAACTGCTTTTTAATATTAGATTTCTGAGGTGCATGCAGATGGCTCACAATCAACCTCCATCTCATGGATGATAAATATCTTTCATTCCCATCTTGCAAATGATTATAAAAACAGATTAATGATTTCTGGTATTATTTAAATTTTAAAAATAATTTAAAATCTACTTTCATATGTTAAACATGCACTGCATATGCTAGTTTCACACTGGACCACGAGGAGAGGTGGCAGTGTGAAATGTCAGGAGGATGTTATGAGAATGCAGGGTGACTTGAACAGGTTGGGTGAGTGGGCAAATGTATGGCAGATGCAGTTTAATGTGGATAAATGTGAGGTTATCCACTTTGGTGGCAAAAACAGGAAGGCAGATTACTATCTAAATGGAGTCAAGTTAGGAAAAGGGGAAGTACAATGAGATCTGGGTGTTCTTGCACATCAGTCAATGAAAGCAAGCAAGCAGGTACAGCAGGCAGTGAAGAAAGCTAATGGCACGCTGGCTTTTATAACAAGAGGAATTGAGTATAGGAGTAAAGAGGTCCTTCTGCAGCTGTACAGGGCCCTGGTGAGACCTAACCTGGAGTATTGTGAGCAGTTTTGGTCTCCAAATTTGAGGAAGGACATTCTTGCTATTGAGGGAGTGCAGCGTAGGTTCACAAGGTTAATTTCCGGAATGGCGGGACAGTCATATGTTGAAAGATTGGAGTGACTGGGCTTGTATACTCTGGAATTTAGAAGGATGAGAGGGGACCTGATTGAAACGTATAAGATTATTAAGGGATTGGACACACTGGAGGCAGCAAGCATGTTCCCGCTGATGGGTGAGTCCAGAACTAGAGGCCACAGTTTAAGAATAAGGGGTAGACCATTTAGAACAGAGATGCGGAAAAACTTTTTCACCAAGAGTGTGGTGGATATGTGGAATGCTCTGCCCCAGAAGGCAGTAGAGGTCAAGTCTCTGGATGCATTCAAGAGAGAGTTAGATAGAGCTCTTATAGATAGGGGGGGGGGGTCAAGGGATATGTGGAGAGGGCAGGAACGGGGTACTGATTGTGTATGATCAGCCATGATCACAGTGAATGGCGGTGCTGGCTAGAAGGGCTGAATGGCCTACTCCTGCACCTGCTGTCTATTGTCTATTGAGAGTATTTAACTGGGACCACTAATTTAGAGTAGGTTAAAGGATAAACTTATTTCAAAATTTGACTAAGGGATTTTAAGTCAGAAGATAAACTTTGGATTTTAATGGTGCAGGTTATAAATCTTCGTTTGGGAGCAGTAGCAAGACAAAAGAAGAAAAGATATGTGAAATCATTGATCAGCCACAATATAAAATAAAGCAGCTGAAGTTTGGGAGCTAATCACAAATTGGCACACCATCGGTATTTCTTATTTTAAAATAAGGATATCTCATTTCCTCACTGTCTTGGTGTTTATTTTTTTTACATTATCCATTGCTACTCACTATCCCCATTAAAATTTGAATTAAAATATTTCTGTCATTTTAAAATGTGTTAGAGATTCTATTTCTATTATGATTCACTGAGGCATTCCATGCCAAGATAATGCTCCATCTAGCTTCCTAGTTAGCAATTAATCTTTCCAAATTTAATTTCATAATTTCAGTCACCAATATCAAATTTGATGTCTTCATTATTTGAATAAGGAATTTTATTTTTTTTCTAGTCTATGACTAAAATTCAGTTCACTTATCTACAGCACATATCTTCTGCTGTCTAGCCCTGGTCTTGTTGTGGATTTTCCTTAAAACTGGATATATACCAAGACTGCTGCCTATTCACCTTAATAATATCAAGGTGACATATATGTTTAAAATTTAAAACATTAGAGAGAATTTTGCAATCATATTATTTTATAATACTTAAAAGTTGAAATCACAATGTTGTTATCCTGTGGAATTGACCAAGACATTTATATGTGGGTGTGACTACTATTTTTCTGCTGTTATTCACACATAATGATGTCATCTCTACCTTATGAAAAGAAAATGGAGAAGTTATATTTTATGTAAATTGTGCCCTTTGCTTCTTAACTCTTATGATTGTGGAAAGATGTACAAAATTAAAGTAAGTGTCTCCTTTCCCCTTGTTAGTTGCACTTTTGTACCTTTTCTTTCCACTTGCATTTTGGAAGACATTTGGAGTAAGAGTTTAGTATCAGTGGCAATTACGACTAAAATCAAGATTCAAGAATGTTCAGCCCTAGAATATATCCCTGCACTTCAAAAGAGAGCAAAGGTCATTCAGTTAGCATTGATCCTCAATAAAGCTTTTGGGTTTTAGCTGAACACTTGTAATTGTTATTGAAAGCACTGCTTTCAATACTATAAATCCACACAAACTCATTCCCAGACTCCGAGACCTGAGAGTCAACACCTCCCTCTGCTAGTGTTGGCGCTTGGCCAAGTGGTTAAGGCTTTGGGCTGGCGATTTGAAGGTCGCTAGTTTGAGCCTAAGCCGAGGCAGCATGCGTGTCCTTGAGCAAGGCACTTAACCACACACTGCTCCTGCACGTTTATAGCCCATTGGCGACAGCTGGTGCAGTATGGACAGGACAGGACAAGACAAGGCAAGTGGATCCTTGACTTCTTGACCAATAGACTGCAATCAGTAAGATTAGGTAGCAAAAACTCCACAATTATTCTCAACACTGGTGCGCCACTCGGTTGCATCCTCAACTCCCTACTCTACATCCTGTATACTCATGACTGCTCTAAGTGTGCAGATGATACCACCTTAGTGGGCTGTGTCTCAAATAATGATACGTTAGAATACAGGAAAGAGATAGAGAGCATAGTAACATGGTAATGTGACAACAATCTTTCCCCTCAATGTCAGCAAAACAAAAGAGCTGGTCTTTTGACTTTAGCAAGGGACAGTGCTCATGCTCCTTTCTACAGTACATCAACAATGCTGAGGTTGATAGGGTTGAGAGCTAAAGTTCTTAGGAATTAACATCAACAATAACCTATCCTGATCCAACCACATAGAAACCATGACCAAGAAAGCTTAGCAATGTCTCTACTTCTTCAGGAGGTCAAAGCGATTTAGCATGTTCTCATTGACCCTTACCAGTTTTTGTCAAAGCAATAAAGAAAGCATCCTATTCAGATGTCATAGTGTCATACAACACTACAGAACAAAAACAACTCCTTCAGCCCATTTAGTCCATGCTAAACTATTAATTTTCCTAGTCCCATTAATATGCACCTGGACCATAGCCCTCCATAACCCTCCCATTAATGTACTTACCCAAATTTCTCTTAAATGTTGAAATTGAACTCTCACTACCCTGAGTGAAGAAGTTCCTGCTCATATTCGCCTAACCCATGATCTCTAGTTCTAGACACCCAACTTCAGTGGAAAAGGCCTGCATGCATTTACCCTCAATTTTGTATACTGTACCTCTGTCAAATTAGCCCTCATTCTCCTATGCATCAGGGAATAAAGTCCTAATGTATTCAACCTTTCCCTACAACTCAGGCAGTCAAGTCCTGGCAACATCCTTGTAAATTTTCTCTGTAATCTTTCAATATTATTAATATATCTCCTGTAGGTAGTGACCAGAACTGCACAAAATACTCCAAATTAGGCCTCACCATTATTTGACGACTTTGGCTTCACATCTCAGCTCCTATACTCAGTACTTTAATTTATGAAGTCTAATGTGCCAAAAGCTCTGTTTAAGACCCAAACCATTTCTGATGCCACCTTCAAGGAATTATTGATTTGTACTTGCAAGTCCATCTGCTCTGCCACATTTCTCAGTGCCAAACTGCACGCCATGTAAAGCATACCCTGGTTTGTCCTCTCAAAGTGTAACACCTCACTTCTCTGCGTTAAATTCCATCTACCATTTCTCAGCCCATTTTTCCAGCTAGTCTAGATCCTTCTGTAAGCTTTGATAGCCTTGCTTGCTCTTCACTAGGCCCCAACCTTGCTGAAATCCACAAATTTGCTGATCCAGTTTGCTACATTATCATTCAGGTCAATATAGAAGACAAATAAGAATGGACCCAGCACACCTGTAGCACATCACTTGTACCAGGCCTTCAGTCAGAGAGAACCATCTGCTACCACTCTCTGGCCTCTCCTGCAAAACTAGTGTCTAATCCAATTTACTATCACATCCTGAATGCCAAGCGACTGAACCTTCTTGACCAACCTCCCACGTGTACCTTGTCAAAGGCCTTACTGAAGTCCTTGTAGACAATATCCATTGCCTTTCCTTTATCAACTTCCTTGGTAACTTCCTCGAAAAACTCCTAGGATTGGTTAGACACAACCTACCACACAAAACTATGTTATCTATTCCTAATCAGTACCCGAATATCCAAATGCTTATATATCTGGTCCCTTGGAATATCTTCCAATATCTTGTCCACTACTGATGTCAGACTCACTGACAGATTTTCCTGGCTTACTTTTTGAGCCTTTCTTAAACAGTGGATCTATCACTGCTTGATATGGTAACTGCTCTGTCTGTGGCTTCAAAAAAATGTAGAAAGTGTAGACACAGCTGTGCACATCTCAGCCTCTCCTACTAGTCTCTGTATATACCTCGTTGTCTCAGTAAATCAGCCAGCATGAACAAAGCACCACACACCCTAGACATTCTCTCTTCACCCCTCTCTCAACAGGCAGAGGATATAAAAGCCTGAAAATATGTATCACCAGGATAAAGGAGAGCTTCTACCCCATTGAGTGGTTCCTTTGACAAGATGGACTCTTCAACTCACAATCTACCTTATTGTATACATACATCTTATTGTCTACATGCACTGCACTTTCTCTGTAACTGCATTCTGTGATGTTTTACCTGGTACTACCTCAATTCACTGTAATGATTTGATTTGTATGAATGTTGGTGCACATTAAACCAATAAACTAATTCCAATATTTTAACCAAAAGACTGTTTGTTTGAGAGAAGGGAAAGGCTGAACAATGAACCTCTTAGCAAAAATAATAAACAATAAATTGCATAAAGAGTGGAAAATTTGATAATAGTTATTAAGTAATATTCTAACAAATCCAGTGCAAATAAAAATAAAGGAAATTAATTGCATTTAATTATCTTTTGAGTTTCATCATGTGTAATAAAATTCCTGTTCTTGATCCTTGAGTTTGAGCACAAGCAATTAATTATCAACTTAATTGTATTGTAGATTTTTGCCAGATCCCATGTTTGAATGGAGGATATTGCATTGGAAGGGACAAGTGCTGGTGCCCATCAAACTCAACAGGGAAGTTCTGCCATCTTCCGATACCTCGTGAAAAACAGACAATGGCAAAGACATCACGTGCAGATTCTTCTAACACACAGTCTGTTTACACTCTCCCTCTTTCTAATCAGCCAGGTAAATAATTTTATTCAATTGTCATTGTTGGAGATGTTAGGGGTAATGTTTTTTTTTAATGCTTAGAGTGGTAAGTGCATGAATTGGGCTGCTGGCAATGGTGGTGGAGGTGGATGTGATAGTGTCTTTTAAGAGACTCCTGGATAGGCACATGGAGCTTAGAAAAAGAGGGCTATGGGCAACCCTAGGTAATTTCTAAAGTATATACATGTTTGGCACAGCATTGTGGGCCGAAGGGCCTGTATTGTGCTGTAGGTTTTCTATGTTTCTATGAATCATTCATGTTTATCTGGTGATAATTTGCAAAAGTGTGTGTCAACATTTGTGTAAGTTTTCTAGTCTGGAATTCCTGAAACTAAGCAGTAACACAACTGATATTTCAATGTAAATGTACAATATATAGGATTACCCATATATTTATTCCACAGGAAAACACTTGAAAAAATTTGCTTGTTGTATGTACTCAGATACATGCAGGTATGAATTTTTGGATTCATTTTTAAGATACATTTTTGAGATCAGACCATTGCTAGTATTTATTGTCAACTACTAATGCTCACTTCCAGTAATGAGAGTTCTATTAATTTTGAAAACAAAAAGAGGGTAAGGAAATGAGACAACCTTACCAAATTAGATTAAAAAGAATCCAAAGATATTTTGACTATATTCAGGGAAAAAGAGGAACCGGGGAAAGAATAGGGACCCTCAAAGAACAAAGTGGACATTTATGTTTGGAGCTACAAGGTCTTCAATGAATATACCTCCTCTTATTTCACTGTGAAGAATGACATGAAATCTTCAGAATAGGGGACATTTAGTGGGGTTGTTTTAGGAACAGTCCACATTACAGTAAAAGACACACCGTATATTTTAAAACTATTTGAAGCAGACAGATATCTGGGGCCTGACCAGATATATTCAAGAACACCGTAAAGGACTAGAAAAGAAACAGCGGGGCCCTGTCTGAGATAACTGTATCATCGTTAGCCACAATGAAGTCCTAGAAGGCTGGATGGTAATGAATGCTGTGCTTTTACTTAAGAAGGGTTGCAAAGAAAAACCTGGGAACTCTAGACCAGTAAATTACTGGAGAAGATTCTAAATAAGATGTATACGTATTTGGAGAGGTAGAGTGTAATTAGGGATAGTCATCATGGGTTTGTGACTCACGAACTAGGCTGATTTGCTTCATAATATGATCAAGAAGGTCCTTGAGGGCAGAATAATATGGACTTTACTTCCATATAGTAGCTGCTCTGAAAGGTTAAATTACATCAAATCTAGGGAGAGGAGGCTCATTGGGTACACAGTTGGCTTGATAGTAGGAAGCAGAGAGTGATGGTGAAAGGATTTTTTTCTCAAACTGGAGGCCCATGGAGACAGTGACCACACCAATAATGAAGTGTTTTGAATGGCAGGTTATGGATTGTGTTAAATCCCATCTTCCTGCTACACTGGTCACTTTCCAGTTCACTTATTGCTCAAATCAGTACACTGATGATGCCATAGTCTTTGTGCTCCATTTCATCCTGCCCCACCTGGAATATAGTGCCTCAAATGCCAGAAATGCTGTTTATTGACATTTAATATGTTCATCCCTCAGAAGCTGGTGGGTAAGCTGTCCTTGTTGGGTCTCAGTACCTCTCTCAGTAATTGGATCTTGGACTCCTTGATAGAAAAACATAATTAGTCATGTTGGCAGTAACCTCTCCAGCTCCATCATTGTGAGCACTGGCATCCCACAGGGCTGTGTGCTCAGCCCATTGCTGTTCACACTGCTGTTGCATGATTATGGAATTTAGGAAAGTACAGGCTGACCACACTTCAGTACACATAAACAGCTGTTTCATGGGGAGAGTAAGGAGCACCAAGTTTTTGGGAGTGCACATAATGAAAAATCTCAACTAGTCCCTCAACACCACCTCTTTAGACAAGAAAGCACAGCAACATCTCCATTTCCTGAGGAGATTGAGATGAATGAGGCCTCTCCCCCCGCCCCCCATTCTAACCAATTTTTACAGGAGCACCATTAAGAGTGTCCTGACCAGCTGCATCATTGTCTGGTATGGAAATTGCAAGGCATATGACTGCAAGACCCTGCAAAGGATTGTGAGGACTGCTGAGATGATCTTCAAGCTCTCTCCCACTTATCTACGATACTTAAGCAGGAGCACTGTGTACAGTGGGCCCTTAGCATTGTCAATGATCCATCCAGCAATCTCTTTGACCCTCTACCTTCAGGCAGGAAGGTACTGAAGCATTGAGACAAAAACTGCTGGGATGGGAAACAGCTTCTTTCCCAGGTTGTGAGACTATTGAACTCCCTGCCAACGCCCAGGTCTCACCACATATGAAGTGCCAACAGCATTATATTGTTTACTTTTTAAACTCGCAATGTAACTTCACTTTATTATTTGTTAATTTATTTGTGGTAATATTACTTTATGTATGAGTTGTGTACGAGTTATATGACCCGTGTTGCACCTTAGTCTTCAGGAACATTGTTTCGTTTGCCAGTATACATGTATACAGTTGAAATGACAATAAACTTGAACTTGCATGGTGTATCTCAGGGGCTGGTGCTATCTGTCAACTATATCAGCCATTTGGTTCAGAATATACAAGGCATGTTCAGTAAATTTTCAGATGATACTAAAATAGATTGTATCAGTGACAGTGAAGATGGTTATCAAAAATTACAAAGGAATCTTGATCAGCTAGGTAAGTGGTCTCGGAATGGCAAATAGGGTTTCATTTGGGTAATTGCAAGGTGTTGCATGTTGGAAGATCAAATCAAGATAGGACTTGCACAATAAACAGTAAAGCCCTGGGGAGTGTTGTTGAACAGAAGGACTTTGGAGTTCAACTACATGTGTGATCTGCAAGTTCTCGGGGTGACACTCAGAGGTCAACAAGGTCTGAAGAGCAAAGCAGATGGTCGAAGTCCAGAAGTAGAGGCCTGAAGGTTGAAGCCCCTGGATTTAATGTTCCAGAAGTCAGAGACCTGATGTCTTAGAGTCAGGCCAGGGACTGGACGTTGGTGGCCTGATATTTGTGAGTTTGAAAGTCCAGAGCTAAGAACTAAAGTCCCAGAGGTGGCCTGTCCTGGGGTTAAAGGTATGTCTGCATGTGACTGGGTAGAATAGAGACTTGTTTTACTGTTGTTTGTTTTGTTGTTGCTGCTTGTGTTGTTTTGGCAAATATTGTGGGCATGCTATGTGCTGGAATCTGTGGCAACAGTTGAGGACTGCCCTCTGCACATCCTTTGGTTGGTTGTTAATGCAGATGATGTATTTCATGGAGTTTTTGATACACAAGATAAATTTGTATCTGGTTCCAGGAAATTAAGAGTCACAGCTCAGCGGGGTGGTGAAGATGGCTTTTGGTATGCTGCCTTTCCTCAGTAAGGGCATTGAGTACAAAAGTTGGGAGATTATAGAGTCATAGTACTAGTTCCGCCCAACCACGCTGGAAAAAGTCTGCATTTACCCTATCTATACCTCTCATAATTTTGTCTACTTCTATCAAACCTCCCTCAGTCTTCTATGTTCTAAGGATTAAAGTCATAACCTATTTAATTTTTCCTTACAACTCAGGTCCTCCATCCTTAGCAACATCCTTGTAAATTTTATCTGTATTCTTTCAACCTTACTTGCATCTTTCTTGTAGATAGGAGTCCAAAACTGCACACAATAATCAAAAATAGGCATCACCAACATCTTATACAAACTTGTTTTATGAAGGCAATGTGCCAAAAACCTCCTTGACGATGCTATTCACCTGTGACATCACTTTTACCAAATTATAGGCCTGTATTCTCAGATCCCTTGGTTGCACAGTATTCCTTGGTGCACTACTGTTCATTGTGTAAGACCTACATTGGTTTGTCATACCAAAATTAGGCTCACCAGCTTACAATTCTCTGGTTTATTTTTAGGGCTTTTCTTAAACAGTGGAACAACATCAGTTTAGTTCAGTTCAATTCAGTTTCAGTTTATTGTCATTTAGAAACCACAAATGCAATGCAGTTAAAAAATGAGAAAACGTTCCTCCAGAATGATATCACAAAAGCATATGACAAAACAGACTACACCAGAAAATCCACATAACATTTGGCAATCCCCAAACCAGAGTCCGGAGAGGCTGCTGCGTATTAATATCGCGCTACCATCTTAGCGCGTTCCCCGGAAAGGAGCACCAAATCCACCAGACAAAACAAGACTACCCAGACACACCAAATCAGGAGACCAACTCTAGCACCCAACAAACCAAGAACTAAAGCTACAAGACCTGCACAAAACCACATAGTTACAACAGTGCAAACAATAGCATAATTGATTGAAAAAAAACAGACCATGGGCACAGTAAAAATAGTCCAAAGATGTTAAAAGACTATAAGTTCAAAAGAAGGCACCACACAGTTTCCACAAGTTCTCAGGGTCCCGATAGACTCGTCATCCCATGCAGGCGGCAGAAGGGAATACCCCCGCTATGGACTTCCACAGCGCCGCCGGTCTCAGCCTCACAGATGCAGCACACAACGAAAGTACCCCGACCGCAGCTGACTCCGAGTCCGTCGAACCTCTGAGCCTCTGACCATCCCCTCCGGCACAGCTTCTCCGAGCACCATCCTCTGCTGAGCGCACTACAACACCCTGCAACCAGCCACCAGCCACCAGCCACCAGCAACGCGACCTGGAGGACTGGGGGCCTGGTCTTCTCAGCAGAGACCTGGACCTCACAGCAGCAGCAGCAACAACAAAGAAGGCCTTCCTCGAGATTTCCAGATGTTCCACCGTGCTCCAACGTCCGTTTTTCATCAAATTAGGATTGTGCACAGCACCCCGCTTAACAAATAACAGATATCAGCTCTGGAGTGGCCGCTGCAAGCTGCGTCATGCTGTCATCTTGGACATAGTGACAAAGTGGATATTAGCTATCCTTCAATCCTGTGGTACCTCACCTGTCGCTTAGGATGATTTAAATACCTCTGCTAGGGCCGATGCAGTTTTTGTACTTGCATCCCGCAGGGTCTGAGGGAATACCTTATCAAGTCCTGTAGATTATCCAACTTAATTTCCTCAAGACAGCAAACGCCTCCTTCTCTGTATTCTGTATAGGGTCCATGAACTCTGTGCTGTTTTACCTCACTACTCTTGACTGTGTCTGTCTCCTGAGTAAATTCAGATGTAAAAAATCCATTTAACATTTCCTCCATCAGTCTTGGCCCTATGCATGGTTACCATTCTGATCTTCCAGTGGACCAATTTTGTCCCTTGTAATACTTTTGCTCTTAACATATCTTTAGAAGTCTTCAGGATTTTCCTTTAGTTGTCTGCTAAGGCAACTTGTGCCTTTTAGCCCTACAGATTTCTTTTTTATTTTGTTCTCCTGCATTTCTTATACTCCACAAAACCATAAGATATAGGAGCAGAATTAGGCCATTTGGCCCATTGAGTCTGATTTTCCATTACATAATGGCTGATCCAGTTTCCCTCTCAGCCCCAATCTCCTGCCTTAGGTTTTTTTTTGTATTTTCTCTCCTTTTAGAAAATGGTTAACTCTTTCAATTTTTCTACCAAAGTGCATGACCGTACACTTCCCGACACTGTATTCCGTCTGCCATTTCTTTGCCCATTCTCCCAATCTGTCTCCTGTAGGCTCTCTACTTACTCAAAGCTATCTGCCCCTCCACTTACCTTCATACTGTCTGCAAACTTTGCAACAAAGCCATCAATTCCATCATCCGAATCATTGACATATAACGGTAAAAGAATTTGCCCCAACGCAGACCTCTGTGGAACACCATTAGTCACTGGCAGCCACCCAGAAAAGGTTCCTTTATTGCAACTCTTTGCCTCATGCCAATTGACCACTTTATCCATGCTAGAATCTTTCCTCTAATACCATGGGCTCGTAGCTTGTTAAGCAGCCTCATGTGTGACACCTGGAAGGCCTTCTGAAAATCTAAGTATGCAGTGTTAACCGATTCTCCTTTGTATATCCTGTTATTTCTTCAAAGAATTCCGACAGGCAAGATTTTCTCTTGAGGAAACCATGCTGACTACAGCCTGGTTTGGCATATATCTCCAAGGAACCCGAGACCTCATCCTTATGATCACTTACCCCTTAGGGTTCTTTTACTTTAAGCTCTCTAATCAATTCTGATTTGTTGCACAACACCCAAACCAGAATAACTGATCCTCTAGTGGGCTCAACCATGAGCTGCTCCAAGAAACCATCTCGTAGACACTCTAAAAAGTCCCCTCTTGGAATCCAACACCAACCTTATTTTCCCCAATCTACCTGCATAATGAAATCCCCATGACCATTGTAACATTGTCCTGTTGGCATGCATTTTCTATCTCCCATTGTAATTTGTATACCATATCCTTACTACTGTTGGGAGTCTGTATACAACTTACATCAGTGTCTTTTTACCCTTGCAGTTCCTTAACTCTATTGACAATGATTCAACACCTTACGACCTTATGTCACCTCTTTCTAAAGATTTGATTTCATTTTTTTTAAACCAGCAGAGCAGCACCCACCCCTCTTCATTCCTGCCTTTCCTTTTGAAAAATGTGTATTCTTGGACATCAAGCTCCAGTTATAAATATTCTTTCAGCCATGATTAAGTGATGCCTACAACAGCTTTCATGCCAATTTGTAACTGTGCTACAAATTCATCTACTTTATTCCGTATACTGCGCGCTTTCATATATATGACCTCCAGTCCTTTATTCACCCTTTTTGATTTTCTCCACTTTTATATTGCAATTCCTCGTGTTGACTGCAATTTTGCCCTATCAACAGCTTCTCCTCACTACACACTACCTCTGTTTGTAAACAAGCTACCTCATCTTCAGCACTATCAGTCCAGTTCCCATTCTCCTGCCAAATTAATTCAAACCCTCCCAAACAACTCCACCTGACCTGCCCACAAAGATATTGGATCCCCTCTGGTTCAGATGTAACCCATCCCTTTTGTACAGGTCTTATCTTCCCCAGAAGAGATCCCAAAGATCCATAAATCTGACCCCTACTCCCTGCACCAGTTCCTCAGCCACACATTCACCTAACCAATTATCCTATTCTTCCCCTCATTGGCACATGACACAGATAGCAATCAAAAGATTACTAACTTGGATATCCTGTCACCTTATGTATTTATATTTATTGTGTTATTTTTATTATTGCGTTCTTTGCTGCATTCGATATGGAGTAACAAGTATTTCATTCTCCTTTACATTTGTGTACTGGAAAGTACATTAAACAATCTTGAATCTTATAGAGTGTATAACATTATGAGGAGCATAGGGAAAGTGGATGCATTACATATTCATATACTAGTAGGCATAGATTTACACAGGATTTATTAAGAACCTGAAGAGCAACCTGTTACACAAAAGGTGGTGCATATAGAAAATGAACTGCCAGAGAAACTGGTTGAGGCAGGTACAGAATAACTTTAAATGGCAGTTGGGTAAGTATGTGATAGGAATGGCTTTGAAGTCTATGGACCAAATGAGTTCAAATGCGACTAGTTTAGTTAGGCACTTTGTTTGGCATAGACCAGTGGGTTTGAAGGGTCCATTTCTGTGCTGTATACCTATAATTGCCATTGATGGTGAGCCACCTTAGAGCTGCTGCAATTCTACCAAATGACATGTTATTGGACAGGAGGTTCAAGAATCTGTATTGTGCCAGATGATGTATTTCCAAGTCAAGACGGTAAGCAGTTTGGAGGGGAACATGCCCTGTTAGCCTTGTCATACAGCCATAGAGTCATATAGCTTGTGAGTTCCGTGCCTGCCATGACACTGAGCTCTTCTTCCAATGCATTTGTCTCTAAGGCTACTTCTTTGGCAAGAATTCCACACCCCTTACTGATGACCCATTCTCCCATCTTTAGCCTTCCTCCTCTTCGGGACACCTGGCTCTGGTTCTCTGCCTGCTCTGGATCTTTTCATCTCGAATTGCCGATGAGGCATCAACCATCTCAACTTCAGTACTCTTCTCTCCTCTTCGAACCTTATCCCCTCTGAATGCACTGCCCTCCATTCTTTCCACACCAATCCCAACATTACCATCAAACCACTAAACAAAAGGGGTGCTGTTGTGGTGTGGCGGACTGACCTCTACCTTGTTGAGACCAGATGGCAACTCTCAGACACCTCCTTATACCTACCCCTTGAAGAGGACCCCATTCTGGACCATCACTGACCTCATCAGCTCTTGAAAGCTCCCATCCATTGCCACTAAACTCATAGTTCCCCTACCCTGCACTGTTTGCTTCTACCTCCTACTCAAGATCTACAAACCTGATTCTCTGGGTAGGCCCATTGTCTCAGCCTGCTCCTGCTCCATGGAACCCCTGTCTGCATACCTCAAATCCATTTTATCCCCCTTGGGTTTTGTCCCTTCCCACCGACATCCACAACAATTCTCATGTTCTCAATCTCCTCAGTAACTTTCAATTCCCTGGCTTTGACTGCTTCATTTTCACCATGGATGTTCAGTCCCTATACACTTCTGTTCCCCATCAAGCAGGCCTTACAGCTGTTAGCTTCTTTCTTAATAAATAACCAACCAGTTTCTCTCCACCACCACCCTCTTCCATCTGGCAGAACTGGTCTTCAACCTTAATAATTTTTATTTTGGCTCCTCCCACTTTCCCCATACTCGGGATAGACATGGGCACCTACATGGGCCCCAGCTATCACTGCCAAATCATTGGCTATGTAGAACAGTCCATGTACCAAGCCTTCCCTGGTAATGCTCCCCAACTCTTCCTCTGCTACATTGACAACTGCATTGTTGCTGCTTCATACACACTTGCTGAGCTCATGAATTTGAACAACTGCCTCTAACTTCCACCCTGCCCTTAAATTCACTCAGCCCATTTCTGACACTTCCCTCCCCTTTTTTGATCTCTCTGTCTCCATTTCTGGAGACAAACTATCAACCAACATCTTTTATAAACTTACCAATTCCCTCAGTTATCTTAGCTATACTTCTTCCCACCCTGTCTTCTATAAAAATGCTATTCTCTTTTCTTAGTTCCTTCATCTCTGCCACATCTATTCCCAGGATGTAGTCTTGTCCAGGACATCAGAGAAGTTCTCCTTCAAAGAATGGGGTTTTCCTTTTTCCATCATTGATGCTGCCCTTACCTGCATCTCTTCCATCTCCCACACATACACACTAAACAGTGATAAGAGTTCCTCCTGTCCTTGCCTACCACTGATGAGCCTCCACATTCAATACATCATACTCTACAACTTCTGTCATCTCCAAACGGATCCTACCACCAAACACACCTTTACCTCCCATCCACTCTCCTCTTTTCGCAGAGATTGTCCCTCTGTGATTCCCTTGCCCATTCGTCCCTCCCCACTAATTTCTGTCCCTGGAAGTGGCCAAAGTGCTACACCTGCCTATTCACCTACTCCCTTACCTCCATTCAGTGCCCCAAACAGTTTTTCCAGGTGGAGCATCACTTCACCTGCAAATCTGCTGGGGTTATTTATTGTGTCTAGTGCTTCTGATGAGGCTTCCTTTAGATTGGTGAGACCCGTCATAAATTGGGGAACTGACTTATTGAGCACTTCCGTTCCATCTGTCCAACTTCCCAGTGGCCAAGCATTTTAATTCCAATTCCCATTCGCATTCCAGAAGCCATTCCATGGCTTCCTCTTGTGCCATGATGAGACTATGCTCAGGGTGGATGAACAACAGCTTATAAACTATCTAGGTAGATTCCAACATGATGGGATAAATATTGATTTCTCCTGTTAAAATAAAAGTTCCCTCCCCCTCCCCTCTGCTTCTATCCCCCACTTTGGCCTCTTACCTCTTCTCACCTGCCTATAACCTTGCTCCGGGTCCCTTCCTCTTTCCCTTTCTCCTATGGTCCACTCTCCTATCAGATTCCTTCCTCTCCAGCCCTTTATCTTTCCTACCCATCTGCCTTCACCTATCACCTTCTAGCTGCCCAACCCCTCCTCCCACTTTTTTATTCTGGTGTCTTCCTGCTTCCTTTCCAGTTGTGAAGAAGGGCCTCAGCCTGGAATGTCAACTTTTTATTCACTTCCATAGATGCTTCTGACCTGCTGAATTCCTCTAGCATTTTAGATGCAGGAAATCCAAAGGATTTTCCTTTGGAATTTGTAGACCTTCTTGTGTTTATTGGTTCGACTTGCTCATGCTGACTGTTTTTCCAGTGAGCTTGTCCTATCTATAGAAGTACATCATGGGGGTGGGGTTAGCCCTTTAAACTCCTCCTATCTATGCACTTACTAGATGGCTTTTAAATATTCCTAATATACCTGCCTCAAGCACTATTTCTGGCAACTTTTTCCAAAAACGCACCACCATTTGGAAGAAGAAGATATACCAAATAAATGATATGATATACCAAATAAATCTCTTGCTACTGATCCTAAGCGTATCCTCTCTTGTTTTTAGCACCACCTCCTTAGGAAAAAATATTATGTGCTTCCACCCTGTCTTCCTCCCTCATTATCTGATGTACCTCTATCAGCACCACATTCACCCCCCAATCTCCTATATTCCATGGAGACTTGGTCTGTGTAATTCAATTCCCTAAGTCCAGGCAACACCTCAATAAAACCTTTCTGTACTCTTTCTATTTTAAGTACATCTTTTCTATAATAGAGTAACTGGAACTGAACATGACACTCAAAGTAAGACCTTACCAACATCTTGTATCAGAACTTCCATACTCCTATACTTAATGCCCTGATTAATGAAGGCCAGTATGTCAAACATATTCTTTACCATCCAATCTACCTGTGACACTGCTTTTAGCAAACCATATACATGTGTTCGTAGGTCCCTCTGTTTCACAACACTCCCCAGGACTCTACTATTCACTGTAAAAATCCTACCATAGTTTGATCTCACAAAATGGAATGCCTCATATCTATCTGGATTGAAATATTCCAAACTGGATAAAATTTACCAATCCTCAGTGCAATACCATCTGAAAGCTTACTAGCCATGCATTCACATCCAAATTGTTTATATAAATTACAAACAACGAAGATCCCAGCAGTGACCATTGTGACACACAAGACGCAGGCCTCCAGTTTGAGTAATGACCTTCGACCATCACCCTCTTCTTCCTAACACTGAGCCAATTATGAAACTAATCTGCTATCTTCTTTGCCTTCCATGTAATCTAACCTTCCAGACTAACCTGACATGAGTAACGTTTTCAAATGTATTACATAAGTTTCTATAGACAGCATCCACTGCTCTACTCTCTTGGTTACCTCCTAAAAGAATTCCAAGTTATTTTGTCAGGGATGACTTCCCATGCACAAAATAATGCCTACTGTCCTAAGTCAGACACTTTCTCTCCAAATGTTGGTAGATCCTGTCGAGCAACTTACTCATCACAGATGTCAGACTCACTTACTTGTACTTTCCTGGCTTGTTTTTGCTATCCTCTTTAAACAATTGTACCACATTAACTACTCTCCGGAACCCCGTTTGTTGCCAGAGATGAAGCAAATGCCTCTGTGAGGGCCTCTACAATTTCTTCTGTAGCTTCCCACAAGATTCAGGAGTGCGTCATGTCAAGCCCTGGGGATTTATCCACCTTAATGCACTTTAAAGCCTTCTTTACCTGCTCCCTGATAATCTGTGTGTGGTCCAGGACTACTTATTTGCTCCATTTCCTTAGCTTCCATCATTTTTCCCATAGTAAAAACTGAATAAAATGTTTATTAAAAATCTCAGCATTGTTCTTCTTGATGGTAAAGATTGTGGATTTGAGAAGTGTTGTTAAAGTAGCCATGGTTATTAAAAAAATGTTGTTAGAAAACGAAAAAGAGAAATAGAAAATATAACCAAATTAAATTTTATAAATTGAACTTGTGATGGCAGTTCAAGATAAGCGAGATCAATAATTTTAATACATTTTAGAAATGGCACACACTTGTGCCAAAACATGCTGATGGTAGAAGGAATGGATATTTAAGGTGGTTTAGGGTAAAGAAGTAGGCTGCTTTGCCCTTACTTCTGCACTCATTTGCACAAGAGGAGAGTAATCTTTACATTTTTGACTTGTGTCTTGTAGATCATAGAAAAGCCTTCCTGGGGTGAGGACATAATTCACTCTCCAGAGGATATCCAACCTTCAACTTGCTCTTGTAGCTATGCCATTAATGTGGGTGGTCCAGCTGAATTTACATCAATAGTGATCCCCAGGATATTTGTGTTGGAGTACTCGGCAATGATAATGCCATTGAATGTCAAGGGTAGGCAGTTAGATTTTCTCTTGTCAGAGTTGGTCATTGCCTGGAAATTCTTTGTTACAGATGCTATTTGCTGTTTATCAGCCTTGGTCTGATTGTTGAAAATTCTTGGACAAAGCAGTTTGCTTCATCTGTTGGGAACTATGGATAGCAATAAGTATTTGTTAAGATGCTGTCATTGATTAAGATGTTCACTATTAACCCTATGATGAAAGCAGTTGAAGATAATTGGGCTTAGGTTTCTGTCCTGAGGAATTCCTGGAAATGGAATGATTGACATTAGCACACCATAGCTATTTACCTTTGTGTGAGGCATGATTCAAGACAATGAAGTGCTTTCACTTTGATATCCACAGATTTCAGGCTTACCAGGGCACTTAATGCTTAATTACTTCTCACCTGAAAAATGAAAATTGCATAAGTGTTCTTCCCATACCTAGGTTAAAAACATAGAACATAGAATAGTACAGCACAGTACAGGCCCTTCAGCTCACAATGTTGTGCCAATGCTTAAACCCTGCCTCCCATATAACCCCCCCACCTTACTGTCTAGTAGTCTCTTAAATTTCACTAGTGTATCTGCCTCCACCACTGATTCAGGCAGTGCATTTCATGCACCAACCACTCTCTGAGTAAAAATACTTCCTCTAATATCTCCCTTGAACTTCCCTCCCCTTACCTTAAATCCATGTCCTTTTGTATTGAGCAGTGATGCCCTGGGGAAGAGGCACTGGCTGTCCACTCTATCTATTCCTCTTAATATCTTGTATATATCTATCATGTCTCCTCTCATCCTCCTTCTCTCCAAAGAGTAAAGCCCTAGCTTCCTTAATATTTGATCATAATGCATACTCTCTAAACCAGGCAGCATCCTGGTAAATCTCCTCTGTACCCTTTCCAATGCTTCCACATCCTTCCTATAGTGAGGCGACCAGAACTGGACACAGTACACCAAGTGTGGCCTAACCAGAGTTTATAGAGCTGCATCATTACCTCACGACTCTTAAACTCTATCCCTTGACTTATGAAAGCTAACACCCCATAAGCTTTCTTAACTACCCTATCTACCTGTGAGGCAACTTTCAGGGATCTGTGGACATGTACCCCCAGATTTCTCTGCTCCTTCACACTACTAAGTATCCTGCCATTTACTTTGTACTCTGCCTTGGAGTTTGACCTTCCAAAGCGTACCACCTCACATTTCTCTGGGTTGAACTCCATCTGCCACTTCTCAGCCACTTCTGCATCCTTTTAATGTCTCTCTGCAATCTTCGACAATCTTCTACACTATCCACAACACCACCAACCTTTGTGTTGTCTGCAAACTTGCCAACCCACCCTTCTACCCCACATCCAGGTCGTTAATAAAATCACGAAAAGTAGAGGTCCCAGAACCGATCCTTGTGGAACACCACTAGTCACAACTCTACAATCCAAATGTACTTCCTCCACCACGACCCTCTGCTTTCTGCAGGCAAGCCAGCTCTGAATCCACCTGGCCAAACTTCCTGGATCCCATGCGTTCTGACTTTCTGAATAAGCCTACCATGTGGAACCTTATCAAATGCCTTAGTAAAATCGATGTAGATCACATTCACAGCACTACCTTCATCTATATACAAGGGAATCTGCAGATGCTGGAAATTCAAACAATATACACCAAATGCTGGTGGAACACAGCAGGCCAGGCAGCATCTATAGGGAGAAGCACTGTCGACGTTTCGGGCTGAGACCCTTCGTCAGAACTAACTGAAAGGAGAGATACTAAGAGATTTGAATGTAGTGAGGGGAGGGGGAAATGTGAAATGATAGGAGAAGACCGGAGGGGGTGGGATGAAGCTAAGAGCTGGAAAGGTGATTGGCGAAAGTGATACAGAGCTGGAGAAGGGAAAGGATCATGGGACGGGAGGCCTCAAGAGAAAGAAAGAGGGAAGGGGGGAGCACCAGAGGGAGATGCAGAACAGGCAGGGTGTTAGGCAGAAAGAGAGAAGAAAACAAACAACTAAATATGTTAGGGATGTGGTAAGAAGGGGAGAAGGGGCATTTACGGAAGTTAGAGAAGTCAATGTTCATGCCAACAGGTTGGAGGCTACCCAGCCGGTATATAAGGTGTTGTTCCTCCAACCTGAGTGTAGATTCATCTTGACAGTAGAGGAGGCCATGGATAGACATATCAGAATGGGAATGGAACGTGGAATTAAAATGTGTGCCCACTGGGAGATCCTGCTTTCTCTGGTGGACCGAGTGTAGATGTTCAGTGAAACCATCTCCCAGTCTGTATCGGGTCTCACCAATACATAAAAGGCCACACCAGGAGTACCGGATGCAGTATACCACACCAGCCGACTCACAGGTGAAGTGTCACCTCACCTGGAAAGACTGTCTGGGGCCCTGAATGGTGGTGAGGGAGGAAGTGTAAGGGCAGGTGTAGCACTTGTTTCGCTTACAAGGATAAGAGCCAGGAGGGAGATGTGAGGGAAATGGGAGAGATGCATTTGAGATCTGCCATCACCCCATCCGCCCGCCACTCCACTCGGAATAGGGTTCGCCTTGTCCTTACCTACCACCCCACCAGCCTCCAAGTCCAACATATAATTCTCCGTAACTTCCGCCACCTCCAATGGGATCCCACTACCAAGCACATCTTTCCCTCCCCCCCCCTTTCTGCTTTCTGCAGGGATCGCTCCCTACGCGACTCCCTTGTCCACTCGTCCCCCCATCCCTTCCCACCGATCTCCCTCCTGGCACTTATCCTTGTAAGCGGAACAAATGCTACACCTGCCCTTACACTTCCTCCCTCACCACCATTCAGGGCCCCAGACAGTTCCACCAGGTGAGGCAACACTTCACCTGTGAGTCGGCTGGTGTATTATACTGCATCCGGTGCTCCCGGTGTGGCCTTTTATATATTGGTGAGACCCGACGCAGACTGGGAGACCATTTCGCTGAACACCTACGCTCGGTCCGCCAGAGAAAGCAGGATCTCCCAGTGGCCACACATTTTAATTCCACATCCCATTCCCATTCTGATATGTCTATCCATGGCCTCCTCTACTGTCAAAATGAATCCAAACTCAGGTTGGAGGAACAACACCTTATATACAGGCTGGGTAGCCTCCAACCTGATGGCATGAATATTGACTTCTCTAATTTCTGTTAATGCCCCTCCGCCCTTTCTTACCCAATCCCTGACATACTTAGTTGTTTTTCTTTTCTCTCTCTCTGCCCATCACCCTGCCTGTTCTGCATCTCCCTCTGGTGCTCCCCCCTCCCTTTCTTTCTCCCGAGGCCTCCCGTCCCATGATCCTTTCCCTTCTCCAGCTCTGTATCACTTTCGCCAATCACCTTTCCATCTCTTAGCTTCATCCCACCCCCTCCAGTCTTCTCCTATCATTTTGCATTTCCCCCTCCCCCCACTACTTTCAAATCTCTTACTATCTTTCCTTTCAGTTAGTCCTGACGAAGGGTCTCAGCCAAAACGTCGACAGTGCTTCTCCTTATAAATGCTGCCTGGCCTGCTGTGTTCCACCAGCATTTTGTGTGTGTTACCCTCATCTATATGCCTGGTTACCTCTTCAAAGAACTCAATCAGGCTTGTTAGACACGATCTGCCCTTCACAAAACCATGTTGACTGTCCCTGATCAGACCATGATTCTCTAAATGCCCATAGATCCTATCTCTAAGAATCTTTTCCAACAGCTTTCCCATCACAGAGGTAAGGCTCACTGGTCTATAATTACTTAGACTATCCCTATTACCTTTTTTGAACAAGGGGACAACATTCGCCTCCCTCCAATCCTCTGGTACCATTCCCGTGGACAACGAGGACATAAAGAACATAGCCAGAGGCTCAGCAATCTCTTCCCTTGCCTCGTGGAGCAGCCTGTGGAATATTTCATCAGGCCCTGGGGACTTATCCATCCTAATGTATTTTAATAACTCCAACACCTCCTCTCCCTTAATATCAACATGCTCCATTACTTCAACCTCACTCATATTGTCCTCACTGTCATCAAGTTCCCTCTCATTGGTGAATACCAAAGAGGAGTATTCATTGAGGACCCTGCTCACTTCTACAGCCTCCAGGCACATCTTCCCACCTTTATTTCTAATTGGTCCTACCTTCACTCCTGTCATCCTTTTGTTCTTCACATAATTGAAGAATGCCTTGGGGCTTTCCTTTACCCTACTTACCAAGGCCTTCTTATGCACCCTTCTTGCTCTCCTCAGCCCATTCTTAAGCTCCTTTCTTGCTACCCTATATTCCAAAATAGCCCCATCTGGTCCTTGCTTCCTAAACTTCATGTATGCTGACTTCTTCCACCTGACTAGATTTTTCACCTCACTTGTCACCCATGGTTCCTTATTTATCCCAACATCCTGCAAGAGATCCCTAAACATCAACCACGTCTCCATAGTACATTTCCCTGCAAAAACATCATCCCAATTCACACCCACAAGTTCTAGCCTCATAGCCTCATAACTTGCCCTTCCCCAATTAAAAATGTTCCTGTCCTCTCTGATTCTATCCTTTTCCATGATAATGCTAAAGGCCAGGGAGTGGTGGTCACTGTCCCCCAGATGCTCACCCACTGAGAGATCTGTGACCTGACCCGGTTCATTACCCAATACTAGATCTAGTAAGGCAAAGTCAACCTGTCCACATGTCCTGCTACATTACCCACCCTTTCTGTAGCTGTAATGGTATCCCTGACCAGTAATACCACTCCTCCTCCCCTTTTTCCACCATCTCTATCCCTTTTAAAGCACTGAAAGCCAGGAATATTGAGAATCCATTCCTGCCCTGGTGCCAGCCAAGTCTCTGTAATGGCCACTACATCATAATTCCATGTATGTATCCAAGTTCTCAGTTCATCACCTTTGTTCCTGATGCTTCTTGCATTGAAGTACACGCACTTTAGCCCTTCTACCTTACTACCTTTACACCCTTTATTCTGCTTCTCTTTCCTCAAAGTCTCTTTATATGTTCAGTCTGGCTTTACTCCATGCACTATACTTGCAGTTCTCACATGACCTTTATCCTCCTCCACCTCACTATCTGCTTTAACACTCTGGTTCCCCTCCCCCTGCAAATCTAGTTTAAACCCCCCCAGGGCAGAACTAGCAAGCCTTCCCACAAGGATGTTAGTCCCCCTCCAGTTCAGGTGCAACCTGTCCCGTTGGAACAGGTCCCACTTCCCTGGAACGAGGCCCAATTGTCCAGAAACATGAAGCCGTCCCTCCTGCACCGACTCCTTAGCCACGTATTTAGCTGCATTATCTTCCTATTTCTAGCCTCACTAGCACGTGGCATGGGTAGGAATCCTGAAATAGCAACTCTGGAGGTCCTGTCCTTCAACTTTGCACCTAACTCCCTAAACTCTCTTTGCAGGACCTCCTCCTTCTTCCTATGCACGTCATTGATCCCTACATGGACCACGACATCTGGCTGCTCACCCTCCCTCTTGAGAATACTGAGAACTCCATCCGAGATATCGCAGACCCTGGCACCAGGGAGGCAACAGACCATCTGGGATTCTTGATCTCTCCCACAGAACCTCTTATCTGTCCCCCTAACTATCAAATCCCCTATCACTACTGCTCTCCTCTTTTCCCTCCTTCCCTTCTGAGCTGAGGGTCCAGTCTTGGTGCCAGAGACGCGACCACTGCAACTTGTCCCTGGTAGGTTTCCCCACCAACAGTATACAAAACAGTATACTTATTATTGATAGGGATGGCCACAGGGGTGCCTCTCTCTCCTAACAGTCACCCAGCTACCTGTCTCCTGACTTTTAGGGGTGACCATCTCCCTGAAACTCCTGTTTATTTCTGCCTCTGCCTCATGAATGATCTGAAGTTCATCCAGCTCCAGCTCCAGTTCCCTAACTCAGTGGTCCCCAACCACCGGGCTGCAAAACATGTGCTACTGGACCGAGCAGAAACGTTATGACTTGGTGATATGAAACGATATGAGTCAGCTGCACCTTTCCTCATTCCCTATCATGCCCACTGTTGAACTTGAATGCACGCAAGTTCAGTTAATATCAGTTGAATATCAGTTGCCTAAACACAGTGATACCATCGCGCCAGGGATCACAGGTTTACCTTGGGTAACCGGCCGCCTTGTGCGGCCAGCGAGAAGTGCAGTTGCTACTGGCCTGCTGTGCGGACAGATGGGCTCCTCCTCTAAACCTGTTTAGCACACCGAATGTTGATGGGGAACCTGGTGCTAAAATATTCACAGACAACCTAATTTGGGCTCAGGGTTTCGTAAATAGCAGAGCAGCCATCTCGCTGTGATCTACTGAAAGTCATTCCTCCAGCCAAACTTTTGTCAGCCGATAGATCCTACCTACATACAAGGGGGGCAGGCGCATGCCCTGTCGCACTCGCTGGACTGTGACCGCCGCGGCCCTGGTACAGGGACCTCCGGCCCTGACCTTGTCCTCTCATCCCACCCACAATCAGCCGCACCTGGCCAAGGTGTCTGGTGGCGGGCAGGCAGGAGACTGGAGTTCGGGCCCGGAGGCTGTCTAATGAGGCAATGAAGCCCTCAAAACTGCTTTGGCACCTTGAATCCAAGCACCCTGCACTTAAAGACAAACCCGTTGAAGTTTTTTGAGTGAAAAAAAGTGAGCAAGCGGGACAGAAGCAAGTGCTGAGAGCCACGAAAACTAAATTGCGGAATAGACTGGAGTATTGCTGTCTCCCATCAGCCGTCGATGGGACCGTCTTGTTGCAGGGAAACAAGGCCAGGGCTCCCACTGATTCAGCGATATTGGTGTGTTGCAATGATCTTATATGTTCATATGAGGAAAATATGTGCTGTGTGTTTAATATCCAAATGTTACTTAAAATGTTATGATGCTATTGACTTATAAGTGAGTTATAATTGACTTATCACTATATTCATGCGAGGAAAATATGCGCTGTGAGTTTAATATTAAATTCATTAGGTAAATCCTTTTAGAAATGAAATTGAGTGTATTAGCCACTTATAGGTGACTTATAGTTGACTTATCACCTATATTCTGGTCGTGATTAACACCCCGCCACCCCCCCATCAGCCGGTCCACAAGAATATTGTCAATATTAAACCGGTCCGCAGTGCAAACAAGGTTGGTGACCCCTGCCCTAACTCGTTTTGTCAGGAGCTGCAGCTGGATGCACTTTTTACAGGTGTAGTCATTGGGATCAATTGTGCTCACCCTGACTTCCCACATACTGCAAACGGAGCACTCGACTGCCCCAACTGCTGCCTCCGTTACCTGCTTCTAAGTTAATTAGATTAATTAAAGGAGCTTACCCGGCCTTACCTCACTGGGAGCAAGCTTGTCCTCAGCCTCTGCTCGCTGAAGCCTCTTGAGCCAAAGCCTTCCTACTCTGTCTCCCACTACTCCATCACCCACTCTGTTAATCTGCTTGCTTTTTAAACTCTCCTGCTGTTCTCACAGGCCGACCTTCATACACTTGCGCAGTCGTGCCCTGTTCAAACTGCCAAAGAGATAACCTTCCCCTTCTCAATCTGCTCACTTTTTAAACTCACCCACTGTTCTCACAGGCCAACATTCACACACTTGCACAGTTGTTCCCCGTTCAAACTGCTGAAGAAATGACCTTTTAATAACTTATAAGAATCAGTATTGTGGCACTGCTTCCTGAACTCGAATGTCTCTATTGAGGGTTAGAAGCCAGAGCACAATTCAAAGTGCAATCTGAGCTTAGCTCTGTAAAACTTGATTATAACTTTTATTGACATATTCTACTGTTTAGCACGAGGTTTTGTCTTAGGTTGGTTTAATTGATCGCAACAAGCATCTGCTACATCTCCTTCAGCTTCCTTCATTACTTTGTTGGCTCCAGGTAAAATCATAGAGAAGGGGTTTTAGCTGTGATTTCAGCACACTCATTACTGTGGTTATACAATCCTGCTAGTTCCACCTTTCTGTAGGATGCCACCATTGCAATCTCTACAAACTTCTTGAAATATGGGAATCAACATCATGACTTTCCCTCAGGTCAATAATCTTGCTTGGAACTCTAATTATATTTATTTTGCTTAATTGAGCTTCTTCTGATATTTGCAAACCTAATATCACACTCCCAAAGTGTACTCTCAACTCAGGTTTGATACAGGGAGAGATTATCAGCTGGACAGAGGAAAGTTTCAAGGATAGTCTCAAAATCTAATTGAAAAATACAACATACTCAGCTGAACAAGGGAATCTCTGGCCCTTGAACACTCAAGCTGGTGGAGGAGCTTTTAGGATGGTATGGAGAACTCTGAACCAATGCATCAAGAGTGCATAGATGTCCACCTTCCAAACTACCCACCCATCCATCTCATAAGGCACCTCCCACTACAACTCTGGCAGAACTTTGTGACATCTGCACTGCCTGATTTCCACCATCTCAGAACTCCAGGACAGCAAGTTAGTCACAATCCTAAAATGACAGAAAATAAATTCAACCTTGCATATCAAGTCCACATCTTGCAAATGACTAAAAAAAATGATTCATTGCATCAGAATCATTTATGTAGTATACAAATTATTTTCTTCCTTTTAGAGTTATACAGCACAGAAACAGGCCCTTTGATCCATGATACTTATGCTGATCTTCAAATATTTATCTATACTATTTCCATTTTCCAGCAGTTTGTCCATAGTCTGTTATGTATTGGTGAGTCAATTGCTCATCTTGGTAGAACAGCACAGTAACAGGCCTTTAGACCTGTAGTGTTGTGCCAAACTATATGAACTAGTAATTAAATGCCATTCTCTGCACATTCGTGTGGCTATTTAAGAACTTCTTACAATACAAGTATTTGTTATCATTCACCACCACTCCTAGGAATGCATTCCAGGACCCACCGTTCCTCATGTAAAGTGAAAAATTACACCGCACATCTCCATTGAACTTAATTCTCTCACTTTAAATGCATGCCCTCTATTATTTGATATTTCAACTCTGGGAAAAAGATACTTGCTGTCCAGTCTATCTATACCAATCATAATCTTATAAATGTCTATCAAGTCTCCCCTCAGATACTTCATAAATGTTGTAATGATACCTGCCTCCACCATCTAATCAGCCAACGCATACCAGATTCCAACTACCATTTGAGTGAAAACAATCTCCTTTATATCCCTTAAAAAATTGACCTTTAGCTTAAACATATCCTTTAGTTTTAGATATCATTGCTATCCCTGCTCCTCTACATGTTTGTATTTCTCCATCAGATTCTCCCCAAGCTATCTAGTCTTTCCTTATGACTGAAACTCTCCGTCCCGGGCAATGTCCTTGTGAATATCCTATGTACCCTTTTCACTATAACCAAGTGCTTTCTGTAATGTCCCATCCAAAACTATGTGCTGTATTCCAGCTGTAGCCTGATCAATGTTCTATCAAGTTGTAGCATAACCTCCGTTAATAAAGGTAAGTGTTTTTGAAGTGATTTCAATTATCAGAAATCATTCTGTCAAATTACATATTTTGATCTGTTCTTTAATTTTCCAGTTGTTTCTTTGATTCTATTACTCGATTTGCACCTTTAAAAAAATTTAACCTCTGAATCCATTTCATTGAACAAAAGGTGCTCTGGAAATCAACTATTAAGTCAATTCTTCTATTATTCTTCTTGAGCCTATTTCTTATTTTTTCCTGTATTTTATCATAAGTCTACATTCCCTTGAGAATATTGCAGTTACTTGGAAATCGGATACATATTTAAGTATAGATCGTTGGAAGAAAGAAATTTATGGCTGTATTCCACTTGAAAAAATTACTTATAATTTAAGAGATAAATATGAAACATTTTTGAAAATTTGGCGCCCTTATTTACAAAAGATAGGATTAAATATATAGGTGCTCCGAAGATGAAATAATTGGTTACTTGGGGAAAGAAATAAATATATATACTAAAGTTATTATGAACTCCATGGAGCATGTGGGGATCTTCCAATATCCAGGCATTCCTTTTTTTTTCTTTCTTTCTTTCTTTCTTTCTTTCTTTCTTTCTTTCTTTCTTTCTTTCTTTCTTTCTTTCTTTCTTTCTTTCTTTCTTTCTTTCTTTCTTTCTTTCTTTCTTTCTTTCTTTCTTTCTTTCTTTCTTTCTTTCTTTCTTTCTTTCTTTCTGTTGGGGGGAGGGGTTAAGGGGGGGATGGGTAACACATTTTATTTTTCACACACATTTATTCTGTAACTATTTGAAAACACAATTAAAAAAGTTTTTTAAAAAAAGAGAATATCTAATGAGATTCAGTTTTGAATACTCATAAGTAAAATTGACCATGTTCGAATGTTCACTTGTAACACAACCACCTTCTATATATTTAAATATAATGGATGTGGTGAGGACCTACAAGCACCTTGGAGTGCACCTGGATAACAGACTTGAGTGGAGCACCAACACAGAGGCTGTCTACCAGAATGGCCACAGTTGCCTCTACTTCCTGAGGAGACTGAGGTCCTTCAGAATACGCAGGCCTCTCCTATCTCACACATTCTATCAGTCTGTTGTCACGAATACAATCTTCTAGTAGTGTGCTGGCACAATGGCATCAACATGGGTGATGCCAACAGGCTCAATAAATTGATTAGAAAGGCTGGCTCTGTTATAGGAGTCAAACTGGATTCATTGGAGGCTGTGGTAGAACAAAGGATCCTACAGAACATCCTGGCAATTCTGGACAATGTTTCTCAACCTCTGCTTGACACCTTGCCTGAACAGAGAGGGACTTACAGTAATAGACTAAAACAACGCGCCACTCCAAAGAGCGCTCTATGAGATCATTCTCACCCTCAGCCATAACACTCTATAATGAGTCAACCTATAGCTGGGGAAGTGATGATCCCCTCTTGTTAGACTGTTTAAGGTAACTTATTTTTTATTTATTCTTTTTACTTCTCTTCTAATGTATATCTGTGAACTTGTAATGCTGCTGTGACACTGTAATTTCCTTTGGGATCTAATAATGGTTATAAAATCAGCTCTTCATCACTGTGGTTAGCACCTACAGTGTTGTGTCTTTTTGATGTATCCAGTGAGGAAATGATGCAGATTTGATCTGCATTTGTGCTCTTTCTATAATATTAGGCTATTTAATTCTGGTTTTAAAAGGGGTCATTGTTGTTGCATCAGAAAACATAATATTGCTGTTTGGAAGAATTTGATTGCTAAATGACTAGTGTTGTATACCATGATTCCATCTTCTCTACAGTTGTTATGCACCCATCTCTGGTTAATATACATGTGAACCACCCACCAGAGGCCACAGTACAAATTCATCAAGTGGCAAGAGTGAAGACCCCACCTGCCTCTTCAGCTAAGAAAAACATAAAGAATTCTCTGGACCAACAGTCAGTCCATTCAGTACAGCAAAGATCACAGCCTAATGCTAATGGAAAAAACAATGGGCAGTCACAGCAACATCGTAGACCTATGACTGTGGGAAGATGCTTCCAGGAAACGGTGGATGGTCAGGTAGGGCATTATTTCAAGTATGTGTAATTAAGAAGAAAGTCATTAAGAAAAGTTAACCCAAAATATCTGATTTTGTATATTATCAGAAAATAATAAGTTTAGTCATTTGCCTATACTGGCATTCTCAGTTTCCCAAATCCATGCCCCATATCCATTAATAGCTAACAAAAATCCTAAACTTTAACTTGACTTTACATCAACCACTGCTTGTAACAGGGGTCCTGAAATTGTACTACTCTTTATAGAGGTGGTGTGAATTTATCTTGAAGAGACCTAGTCTTACTTGAGTTTACACCAGGCAAGGCTAGACTTTTTGAGTAGCAGGAATCATTTTTCTCTATTTTATCAGTTCCTCTAAATGTCTCAAAAATGTTATATTTCCAGTCTGCAAATTTCCAAGAATTTCCAAAATTTGTGCAATTTTTCCTGTTAATGTATATCATGGAGTCCCAGTAACACTAATATTTAGTCTGCATTCTCTCAAGTTATTGTACTTTTCGTAAAGAATGAAACATGGATCTGAAGATATACCAGGCCAATACTTCATCTGTGATATAATAGAACTTTGGATACTGTCGCTTGATTTTCAGTCTGTTATATTCTAGAATGTGGATTGTAATGCAAGCATCTTATTGGATTATTTTTACTTTGTAAAAATTCTTTCAAGGATTATGGTTATAACTAATAAAGCAATGGTTGCTGCCCATCATAAATGCTCTTGTGGCGATGGTGAAAACCTCTTACTGTTTTTTTATGACTGTATAAATCAGCATTTTTTGGAGGTACTATTGAAAAAGACTTGCTAAGTTCTTGTTCTAAGTGGATGGTATGAGGTACAGACATGGTGATGTATAAATAGCCAATTAAATGGGTTGGTTGTTTTGTCTTGGATAGGTGTCAAGCTCCTTGAATACTGTTTTAATTTCCATCATTTAGGAAAGTAGTGAATATTGTCTTCTGACTTTTGTATATGATGGAGTACCTTTGGAAAATCAAGATGTAAGTTATTTGCCAAGGATACTGGATAGTAAATTTCACCTAATTTTTACTGTCATGCTTCTGGTCAGTGATGACCCCCTTGTGTGCTTCTGCCTCCTTAATAGCCCTGTCTCCCACTTCTTGCAGGGTCAATGATGGTATGTTTGATAATGGTAATAAAGCTGAATTTGAAAGAAATGTGGATAAACTTTCTATCTCAGAATGGTCATCGTATACCAATTGTGATTCTTACCACTTTAATACAAACCTACTTATATGCCTGATGAAATGTGCGTTGGTTCAGATAATTTTTTCATTATCTGATAAATTAGGCAGTAAGGTTTTTATGCCTTTCTGTGATATTACTAAGGTCAATATAGTGGAGGGTTAGGAGTGATGGGATTTTGTCCACTTGCATGGATGATTTTATTAACAGTATTTGATGAAACTGGCCACTATCCAATATAAAGTCAGAGGTAGGAACATTTGCAGAGGACTGTGACATTCCTCAAAAAATGAACTTGTCCTTATTTGTATGCAGTAAAATCAAAATTGCATTTGGAAATGGGATGATAAATGCTGATCAACTTTCACTGCAAACAAGTGCCAGCTAATTGAGTCATAGTGTAGTATATATCGAGGATACAGGCCCTATGTCCAACTTGTCCATATCCACCATGTTGTCCTATCCAAGTGCTTCTTAAATGATACTTTTGTACCTGCCTCTACCACTTCTTCTGGCAGCTCATACCATATAATCTCCACACTCTGTGGAAAAACATGCCACTTAAGTCACTTTTAAATCTTTTCCCTCTCAACTTGAATCTATGTCTGCAGGATTTAGAGTCCCCTACCCTAACCGAAAAAGACTGTTAACCGTCCACCTTATGTCTGTCATAATTTTAAGCACTTCTATAAGGTCACTCCTTATTCTCCTACATTCCAAGGAATAAAGACCTAAACTGGCCAACCTGTCTCTGGCAAACCTTTCCCTACAATTTAGGTTCTCTAGATGTGGCAAAACCCTCGTAAATTTTTTTCTGCCCTCCTTCCAGTTTAACTGTCTTTTCTGCAACAGGGTGACCAAAATTATACATAGTACTCCAAGTGCGGCCTCACCAATGACTTACAACTGCAATATCATGTTCCAACTCCTATATTCAATACCCTGACTGATGAAGTCCAGCATTCTAAATGCCTTTATCACCACCCTGTCTATCTGTGGCACCACTTTCAATAAACAATTCACTTGTACTGCTCAATCCCTCTGCTCCCCAAAGCGCTAGCATTCAGAATCAGAATCAGAAACAGGTTTATTATCACTGGCATGTGACATGAAATTTGTTAACTTAACAGCAGCAATTCAATGCAATACATAATCTAGCAGAGAAAAAATAATAAGTAAACAAGTAAATCAATTTAAAAAAACACAAAATGCTGGCAGAACTCAGCAGGCCAGACAGCATCTACGGGAGGAGGTAGTGACAACGTTACGGGCCAAAACCCTTCATCAGGAGTGCATGATGAAGGGTTTCGGCCCAAAACGTCGTCACTACCTCCTCCCGTAGATGCTGTCTGGCCTGCTGAGTTCTGCCAGCATGTTGTGTTTTTATTTATTTCCAGCATCTGCAGATTCACTCGTGTTGAAAGTAAATCAATTACGTGTATTGAATAGATTTTTAAAAAACGTGCAAAAACAGAAATACTGTGTATTTTTTAAAAAAGTCAGGTCGTGTCCAAAGATTCAACGTCCATTTAGGATTCGGATGGCAGAGGGTAAGAAGCTGTTCCTGAATTGCTGAGTGTGTGCCTTCAGGCTTCTGTACCTCCTACCTGATGGTAACAGTGTGAAGAGGACATGCCCTGGGTGCTTGAGGTCCTTAATAATGAGTGTTGCCTTTCTGAAACACTGCTCCATGAAGATGGCCTGAGTACTTTGTAGGCTAGTACCCAAGATGGAGCTAACTAGATCTACAACCCTCTTTAGCTTCTTTCAGTCCTGAGCTTTGTAGGCTTGTACCCATGAAGGAGCTGACTAGATTTACAACCTTCTGCAGCTTCTTTCAGTCCTGTGCAGTAGCCCGACCATACCAGACAGTGATGCAGCCTGTCAGAATGCTCTCCATATATAATTTGTATTAAAGTCTATTTGCCACTCTTCCCTAACTGTAACAAAGTACCACATGGTAGCCTGGTGCAGAAGGTAATATCACATCTTAGAGCTCTAGAAAATGACAAGGTTGCTAAGAAGGAGCTTAAGAATGGAGTTAGGAGATCCAGAAGGTTCCATGAGAAGGCCTTAGTGAGCAGGATTAAGGAAAACCCCAAGGCATTCTGCAAGTATGTGAAGAGCAAGAGGATGAGCTGTGTGAGACTAGGACCAACCAGGGGCGATAGTGGAAACGTGTGCATGGAGTCGGAGGAGGTAGCGGAGGAACTTAATGAATACTTTGCTTCAGTATTCACTAGCGAAAAAGACCTTGGCAATTGTGGGGATGACTTACAGCAGACTGAAATGCTTGAACATATAGACATTAAGAAAGAAGATGTGCTGGAGCTTTTGAAAAGCATTGAGTTAGATAAGTCACTGGCACCAGATGAGATATACCCCAGTCTACTGTGGGAAGCGAGGGAGGAGATTTCTGAGCCTCTTGCAATGATCTTTGCATCATTAATACAATACAGTAATACAGTAATACAGGACTTTGTGATATGGTGCAACTCAAACTACCTGCGTCTCAATATCACCAAGACCAAGGAGATGGTGGTGGACTTTAGGAGATCTAGGCCTCATATGGAGCCAGTGATCATTAATGGAGAATGTGTGGAGCAGGTTAAGACCTACAAGTATCTGGGAGTACAGTTAGACGAAAAGCTAGACTGGACTGCCAACACAGATGCCTTGTGCAGGAAGGCACAGAGTCGACTGTACTTCCTTAGAAGGTTGGCATCATTCAATGTTTGTAGTGAGATGCTGAAGATGTTCTGTAGGTCAGTTGTGGAGAGCACCCTCTTCTTTGTGGTGGCGTGTTGGGGAGGCAGCATTAAGAAGAGGGACGCCTCACGTCTTAATAAGCTGGTAAGGAAGGCGGGCTCTGTCGTGGGCAAAGTACTGGAGAGTATAACATCGGTAGCAGAGCGAAGGGCGCTGAGTAGGCTACGGTCAATTATGGAAAACCCTGAACATCCTCTACATAGCACCATCCAGACACAGAGAAGCAGTTTCAGCGACAGGTTGCTATCGATGCAATGTTCCTCAGACAGGATGAAGAGGTCAATACTCCCCAATGCCATTCGGCTTTACAATTCAACCGCCAGGAGTAAGATATGTTAAAGTGCCGGGGTTAGGACTCAATGTATTTAAGTAAACTACTTAATAACTTTTTAAAAGCTATTATTAATGCTTTTTGAGAGGGTGATTTTAGATGCATATCATATTTTTACTGAGTTAAGTATTGTATGTAATTAGTTTTGCTACAATAAGTGTATGGGACATTGGAAAAAATGTTGAATTTCCCCATGGGGATGAATAAAGTATCTATCTATCTATCTAATAGGGATGGGAGCAGTACCGGAGGACTGGAGGATTGCAAATGTTGTTCCCTTGTTCAAAGAAGGGAGTAGAGATAATCCAGGAAATTAATAGTCCAGTGAGTCTGACTTCAGAAGTGGGCAAATTGTTGGAGAAGATCCTGAGAGGCAGGATTTATGAGCATTTGGAGAGACATAATCTGATTAGGGATAGTCAGCATAGCTTCGTCAAGAGCAGGTCATGCTTGACAAGACTAATTGAATTCTTTGAGGAAGTAACAAAACACATTGATGAAGATAGAGCAGTGGATTTAGCGTTTGTGGATTTCAGTAAGGCATTTGATAAGGTTCCCCATGCAGGGCTTCTTCAGAAAGTAAGGAGGCATGGGGTCCAAGGAAACCTTGCTTTGTGGAACCAGAATTGGCTTACTCACAGAAGTCAAAGTGTGGTTGTAGATGGTTTGTATTCTGCATGGAGGTTGGTGACCAGTGGTGCTCTGCAGGGATCTGTTCTGGGATCTCTCCTCTTTGTGATTTTTATAAATAACCTGGATGAGGAAGTAGAAGGGTGGGTTAGTAAGTTTGCTGATGACACAAAGGTTGGGGGTGTTGTGGAGTCTGGAGGATTGTCACCGGTTACAGTGCGTCATTGATAGGATGCAGAACTGGGCTGAGAAGTGGCAGATGGACTTCAACTCAGATGTGTGCAGTAGTTCATTTTGGAAGGTCCAATTTGAAGACAGAATATAATATAAATGGTAAGACTCTTGGTAGTGTGGAGGATCTGAGAGATCTTGGGGTCAGTGTAGTTTGGACACTCAAAGCTGCTGCGCAAGTTGACAGTGTTGTTAAGAAGGTGTATGCTGTGTTGGCATTCATCAACCATGGGACTGAGTTCAAGAGCCATGAGGTAATGTTACAGCTATATAAGACCTTGGTCAGACCCCACTTGGAGTACTGTGTTCAGTTCTGGTCACCTCATTACAGGAAGGATGTGGATACTATAGAGAGATTGTGGAGGAGATTTACAAGGATGTAGCCTGGATTGGAGGGCGTACCTTATGAGAATAGATTGAGTGAACTTGGCCTTTTCTCCTTGGAGCAATGGAAGATGAGAGGTGACCTGATAGAGGTGTGTAAGCTGATGAGAGGCATTGATCGTGTGGATAGTCAGAGGCTTTTTCCCAGAGCTGAAATGGCTAACACAAGTGGGCATAGTTTTAAGGTGCTTGGAAATAGGTACCAAGGAGATGTCAGGGGTAAGGTTTTTTTAAACAGAGAGTGATGGGTGTGTGGAATGCATTGCTGCCTGTGGTGGTGGAAGCGGATACATTAGGGTCTTTTAAGAGCCTCTTAGATAGGTACATGGCACTTAGAAAAATAGAGGGCTATGCACTAGAGAAATTCTAGGTGGTCTCTAGAGTAGGTTACATGGTTGGCACAACATTGTGGCACGAAGGACCTGTAATGTGCTGTACATTTCTATGTTCTACATTCTTAAAATGATAAAAACTGCTGTGCACTGACATAATATTTGTGCTAGAAAAGTCACATAGAGGCTTTAACTCTTAACTCTAACTCGAACTTTATCTATGATAAACACATCTCATGACAGCGACTAAGTGTTTGTTTTTATCTTTTCAGGTGATCAAGTCTGAACCCTGCCTCATTTAAATGTGTCATGCAGTTGCCACAAGAATCATATTTGTGACAATTGATTGTCCTATTGCTTTCCTTCTAATAGTACAGCTTTTGTCTAATGGTCCATGAAGTGCTTGATCCAATTAGCTGTTTATCAATTTTACTGAGAAAAGCTTCTGAGTGTATTGTTATGTTGAAAAACTCTTACTGTAGTGAACTCTTACCTTTTGAAGTGAAAATTCTGTGGACAGTTGTGCTATAAATAGATGAGTAAATTGTGTCCTTGAGTTAGTCAGTTTTTAAAGTCTCTTAAAAATTGTAGTTTATCATTGTATACTCCATTAGAAATTTCAGTTAGTTGTTAGGCAATGTATGTTTAGTGTTAAATCACAAAGAAGGGCATGCAAAGTAGCAAGAGGTAGTGGTAGACATGAGTGAGAATCCCGCCACTGTCTGTAAGGAGTTTGTACATTCTCCTCGTGACTATATCGGTTTCCTTTGGGTTTTCGGGTTTCTTCCCACAGTCCAAAGACGAACCAGTTGGAAAGTTAATTGGTCATTGTAAATTTTCTTGTGATTAGGCTAGGATTAAATTAGGGGTTTCTGGGCAGTACAGCTGGATTTGCCTACTCCGCCCAGTATCTCAATAAATAATTATTTTTTTTTCCGGAACCACCAGTGGAAAAAACAAAAGTAAACTCATAAGACAGGAGAAAATTGATTTGGAAAAAAAGACAAAAGGTTTATATGTTCATATAAAAAGGAAGAGAGTGGCTTAAGTTGGTGTGTGAACTCTAGAGAGTAAAGTTAGTGAATTAATATCATGAAACAAGGGAATAACAGATACATTAACCAATTTTCTTATAAGTAACAAGGTATTAGAAAACTCAGGGGACTAAAGGTCGGCAAGCTGCCAGGACACAATGACCTGAACCTAAATTTTTTTTAAAGGAATTAATTGCAGAGATAGTGGATTCGCTGTTCGAAGTTAATCAAAACTCTCTGAATTTCAAATGTTAGCAATGAATTGGAAAACAGCAAGAAGTCAGAAAGACAAAAGATGGAGAACTATAGGTTAGTTAATAGAATGACAATTGTTGGCAAGGTGATTGAGTCAATTATCAAATAAGGTAGAGATAATCATTTAGTAAAACTGAGTAGAATCAAACCAAATTAGCATGTTTCCCAAAGAGTACGTTTGACAAATTTGCCTGACATTTTCGCATACATTATCCTGAAACATTTATTCTGATGGACAAAGGCCGTGTTCTTTTTCCTCGTTTCGCACACTGGTTGACAGTACTACCATATAGTACTGCATAAGAACCAAAAACAGTGTGAAAGATACCATTTCTCTTTTGAAAATAATATTCCAGTGTCTGATTCAATTAGGGAGATACCTTGCATTATACTTTTAGCATGTGTTAGAGGGTTTATTTTTGCTCTATTTTGCAAAATCTTACCATCCAAAGGCAGCATGCTGGCCTGAAGGGGCATGAGCACAACTGAAAAACAGCAAGAATCAGAATCAGGTTTAATATCACCGGCATATGTCATGAAATTTGTTGTTTTTCCAGCAATACATAATAATAGAAAAGATGTGAATTACTGTAAGTTTATGTATAGTGCCTATAAAAAGTATTTACCACCCTTGGAAGTTTTCATGTTTTATTGTTTTACAACTTTGAATCACAGTGGATTTAATTTGGCTTTTTTGACACTGATCAACAGAAAAAGATACTTTTGTGTCAAAGTGAAAGTAGGTCTCTACAAAGTGATCTAAATTATTTACAAATATACAACATAAATTGATTACATAAGTATTCACCCCCTTTAATACACACACCAAATCATCACTGGTGCAGCCAATTGATTTTAGAAGTCACAAATTTAGTTAAAGGGGATCACTAGTGTACAGTCAAGGTGTTTCAATTGATTGTAGTAAAAATACACCTGTATCTGGAAGGTTCAGCTGCTGGTGAGTCAGTATACTGGCAAAAACTCCACCGTGAAGGCAAAAGAACACTCCAAACAACTCCCCAAAAAGGTTATTGAAAAGCAGAAGTCAGAAGATAGATACAAAAAAGTTCCAAGATATCCCTTAGAGTACAGTAAAGTCAATCATCAAGAAATGGAAAGAATATGGCACAACTGTAAATCTGCCATGAGCAGGCTGTCCGCAAAAATGGAGTGACCGTACAAGAAGGGAAATAGTGAGGAAGGCCACCAAGAGACCTTTAAAGGAGGAGTTACCAGCTTCAGTGGCTGAGATGTGAGAGACTGTGCGTATAACAACTGTTGCTTGGGTGCTTCACCTGTTGCCTCGGCTAGTGTTTGCCAAAAGGCATGTGGAAGACTCTGAAATCAGCTGGAAGAAGGCTGCTTGGCCTGATGAAACCAAAATTGAGCTTTTTGACCATCAGGACTAAACGTTATGTTTGGCGTAAGCCAAACATTGCATGTCATCAAAAACACACAAACAAAATTGGGGGCTCATCCGGGATGAGCGAACAATGTGTGTACTATTTCAGGGAAGGAGAGAGAGAAAAACAAAAGCCTGTGAGTTGCCATGGAAATGGCAAGGTGGAATTATATGATGGACAGCTGGTGTCCAGCACTTGTGGAATATATACAAGGTCAACTGGCTTTGTAACGAGACACACCAGGCACCAGAGACAAGGAAGATTTTGTTACGTACCCCATAACGGGTTAAAAAGGGCCAGCAGAAATGGACACAGCTGGAGTCCGAGTCTTCCATTTTAAATACTATTTTATTAGTAACTACATGATAAAGTAATATAAAACAAGATAAGGTAAACAGGTTAGCAGAGTATATGCATATATAAGTGAGTAAGTAAAGTTCTCCCAAACTTCTTCCAGCTTAGGTGGTGAAATGATACAGTCTTATGATGGTACAGGTATGCAGTCAGTTCAGTTCTGGAATTTGAATTGAGTAGTTTGGAGAGAAAGAGGGAGATGTTTTGTTTTCCCAGTGCCGATGCCATCAAATCTTCCACGCCGTCCTCCTGCTCCCAAAACTTATTAAAGTCACCAACCGTGACCACAAAAAGGAGACAGTCTTCTGTGGTGAAGCTATCAACCCAGGCTAGGGTTAAACACACCAACAGCTCCCCACCGGTTATTCCTTTGTCCACACTGTGAGCAAAAACCCCACCTTTGCCGTGGGCACACTGAGCTCAACCAGTGTCAGTGTCTTCCTTGTCTCTGGTGTGTCTGATTTCAAAGCCAGTTGACCTTGTATATATTCCACAAGTGCTGAACACCAGCTATCCATCATATAGTTCTGCCTTGCCATTTCCATGGCAACTCACAGGCTTTTGTTTCTCTCTCTCTCTCCCTGAAATAGAACACATGCTGTTCGCTCCCTCTCTCTCTTTTTAAGGGAACAGTCCATATTTAATAATCCTTTAGATCTCGTCACAACGTGCAGTGATTAAGTGCAGAATTTAAATTAGTTGGGTTCACAAAGTTTGTGTAAGTTTAATCTGGAGCTGGCTTTTTTGTTACTAGAAGAGTATGAAATGAGCATAACTACAGTCATATTTTCTCATGTTTCCATTATCAATTGTGCATCTGCTTCTCTGATCCATAGCCATTAAACATGACAAAATATTGAAACTATTAATCATGAAGAAAAACAAAAGCTAATCCCCTTAATGCAAAACATAAAATCATGTGAATTCTGTTTTTTTTCCCTTTTTATTGTAGTGTGGAAAACCACTTCCAGGTCTCACAAAGCAGGATGATTGTTGTGGGAGTGTAGGACTATCATGGGGTTACCATAAGTGTACAAAATGTCCTCCAAAACCAGGTAAGCCATCAAAATTTATAACTTGAATGTTAGTATAGCAGAAGTTACTTGATGTTAAATCATATTGACAAGAACATATCTAGACTGAATGCTATTGTAATTTAGCCCAATTTACTCAGGTTGACTAGGTATCTTTTAAAGAGAATTCAGTAATCAATAGCTTATCCTTTTTCTTCCATGCTGAAGAGCATTTTCTAAAATAGATTCAAGATTCAAAAACGTTATTGTCATTCCAACCATACATCAGCTCTGCAGGGCAGAATGAGACAGCGTTTCCCAGGGGCAAGTGCAATCATAACATAACAAACGCAACAATAAATAGTAAACACAACAATAAATAGAAAAACACAACAGCCACATGTCGGTTAAAATCAAGTTATAAGTGTCCAGTGCAAGTTAAAAGTGTCCAAAGCAGAGTCAGATAGAGCAGCTATTTAGCAGTCTTGACTGCCTGTGGGAGGAAGCTGTTTAGTAGCCTTGTGATTTTTGTTTTGATGCTACTGTAACATTTGCCTGATGGCAGAAGAACGAACAGTTTATGGAGAGGGTGTAAGGGGTCTTTAATGATGTACCGTGTCTTCTGGAGGCATCAACTCTGAAGGAGGTCTTGGACAGAAGGTAGGGAGACCCCAATAACCTTCTCTGCTCCCCTAACCACCCTCTGCAAGGCTTTTTTGTTGGCAGCACTGCAGCTGGAGTACCAGGTAATGTGGTCAAACCAAAGTTTTATTAGAGCTACAATGTTAACTTGGCTCTTGATCTCAATCCCCAACTAATATAGTCACCATGCACCTGAATCATCCTATCAATTTGCACTGAACTTAATGGATATGTAGATGTGAACCATAATATCCCGTTCCTCCTCCATACTGTCAAGAATCTATCATTAACTCTGTATTCCTCCTTCAAGTTCAACCTTCCAAAGTGAATTACTTCACACTTTTCCAAGATTGAACTCTATCTGCCACTTCTCAGCCCAGCTCTCTTTCCTATTACTGTCCTGTTGTAACCTATGACAGCCTTCTACACTATCCACAGCACCACCTAAGTCATTTATAAATATCACAAAGAGCAGGGGTTTCAAAATAAATATTCTGTAGAATGGCAGTGAACACCGACCTCCAAAAGAATACGTCTGTCTAGTATCACCCTCTGCTTTCAGTGGGAAAGCCAATTTGGAATCAGACATCTAAATTTCCCTTTATCCCATACCTCCTGATATTCTGAATGAACTTATCATGGAGAACCTTGTCAAATACCTTACTAAAATCCATTTCTCTCTCTTCGACTGTCTGTGTTGCGATGTGACTGTGCTGAGAGTTTAGTCTCTGCAGGCACGTTTATGGGCCACAAGACCAGCATTGGATCAGCACTGTTTCCCACATTGGTCATATTTGTAATTTAACTGGTCTAGCACCGAATGTCCGCATTCATGATTCGCTTCATATTTCTTCTGCCTTTTCTCCTCAATAGCTGCGATTGACTTCTTGACAATGCAGCGCCAACTTCTTCTGTCCAAAGTATCTTTCTCCCAGGTGCTGACATTCATGTCTATGTTCTTCATATGGAGCTTGAGCACATCTGTGTAACCCAGCTTCTGACCACCATGCTTCCTCTTTCCTTCATGTAGCTCACCATAGAAAACAGCTTTGTGTAAGCGATCATCGCTCATTCTTGTGACCTGACCAGTCCAACGCAGCTGAGAAGCTGTGATGAGTGATTCTGCGCTGACTGTCCCAGCATGTTTGAGCACCTCCACATCTGGTACCCTCTCTTGCCACTTCATGTGTAATATTTGGCATAAATGCCTGAGTTGTGTCTTGGTCAATTTCTTGATGTGCTTCCGATACAATGTCATCGTTTCAGTTGAATAAAACAGATGGTAAAACAGCTGTGTTATACACTTTGACCTTGGTTGCCATTTTAATGTCGTGGTGAGACCAAAGTCGCTTCTGCAAAGCACTAAATACTTTTGCAGCTGATTGAATTCTCCTCTCAACTTCCAGATCTGATGAGTTGGTGTTGGTCACAGTGCTTCCTAAGTGTGTGAAAGAGTCAGAATATTTCAGCGCTACCCAATTGACCAATATGACTGGTGGTTGGGTCTCACTGGGACTACACAGAGGAGGAGGCTGGTACAGAAGTTCGGATTTGGAGACATTGATTCTTAGGCCAAAAAGAGTGGCAGCAAATGAGAAGCAGTCTACTATTTCTTGAATCAGGAAAGTTTTCTAAATCAATATATAGATGTACCAACTAGGGAGGATGCAATATTAGATCTCCTATTAGGAAATGAGCTAGGGCAGGTGATGGAAGTGTGTGTAGGGGAACACTTTGGTTCCAGTGATCATAACGTCATTAGTTTCAACTTGATCATGGATAAAGATAGATCTGGTGCTCGGGTTGAAGTTCTAAACTGGAAAAAGGCCAAATTTGAAGAAATGAGAAAGGATCTAAAAAGCGTAGATTGGGACAGGTTGTTCTCTGGCAAGGATGCGATTGGTAAGTGGGAGGCCTTCAAAGGAGAAATTTTGAGAGTGCAGAGTTTGTATGTTCCGGTCAGGGTTAAAGACAAAATGAAAAAGAATAAGGAACCTTGGTTCTCGAAGGATATTGGAACTCTGATAAAGAAGAAGAGAGAGATGTATAATGTATAGGCAACCGGGAGGAAATAAGATGCTTGAGGAATATGAAAAGAGTAAGAAAATACTTAAGAAAGAAATCAGGAGGGCTAAAAGAAGACATGAGGTTGCTTTGGCAGTCAGGGTGAAGGATCATCCTAAGAGCTTCTATAGGTATGTTAAGAGCAAAAGGATAGTAAGGGATAAAATTGGTCCTCTTGAAGATCAGAGTGGTCGGCTATGTATGGAACCAAAAAAAATAGGAGAGATATTAAATGGGTTTTTTTGCATCTGTATTTACTAAGGAAACTGGAATGGAGTCTATGGAAACAAGGCAAACAAGTAGGGAGGTCATGGAACTTATACAAATTAAAGAGGAGGAGGTGCTTGCTGTCTTGAGGCAAATCAGAGTAGATAAATCCCCAGGACCTGACAGGGTATTCCCTCGGACCTTGAAGGAGACTAGTGTTGAAATTGCAGGGACCCTGGCAGAAATATTTAAAATGTCGATATCCATGGGTCAGGATTGGAGGATAGCTCATGTAGTTCCGTTGTTTAAAAAAGGCTCAAAAAGTAAACCAGGAAATTATAGGCTGGTAAGTTTGACATCGGCAGTAGGTAAATTATTGGAAGGAATACTAAGAGATAGGATCTACAAGTATTTGGATAGACAGGGTCTTATTAGAAACAGTCAGCATGGCTTTGTGTGTGGTAGGTCATGTTTAACCAATCTATTAGAGTTTTTTGAGGAAGTTACCAGGAAAGTGGATGAAGGGAAGGCAGTGGATGTTGTATACATGGACTTCAGTAAGGCCTTTGGCAAGGTCCCACATGGGAGGTTAGTTAGGAAGATTCAGTCGCTAGGTATACATGGAGAGGTAGTAAATTTGATTAGACATTGACTCAAAGGAAGAAGCTGGAGAGTGGTAGTGGAGGATTGCTACACTGAGTGGAAGCCTGTGACTAGTGGTGTGCCACAGGGTTCAGTGCTGGGTTCATTGTTATTTCTCATCTATATCAATGATCTGGATGATAATGTGGCAAATTGAATCAGCAAATTTGCTGATGCTACAAAGATTGGAGGTGTAGTGGACAGTGAGGAAGGTTTTTAAAGCTTGCGGAGGGATTTGGACCAGTTGGAGGAATGGGCTGAAAAATGGCAGATGGAGTTTAATGTGGACAAGTGTGAGGTATTGCACTTCGGAAGGTCAAACCAAGGTAGAACATACAAGGTAAATGGCAGGACACTGAAGAGTGCAGTAGAATAGAGGGATCTGGGAGTACAGATACATAATTCCCTAAAAGTGGCGCCACAAGTAGATACGGTTCTAAAGAGAGCTTTAGGTACATTGGCCTTTATAAATCAAAATATTGAGTGTAAGAGTTGGAATGTAATGGTGAGGTTGTATAAGACATTGGTGAGACCGAATTTGGAGTATTGTGTGCAGTTTTGGTCACCTGATTACAGGAAGGATATTAATAAGGTCGAAAGAGTCCAGAGAAGGTTTACAAGGATGTTGCCAGGATTTGAAAAACTGAGTACAGAGAAAGGTTGAATAGGTTAGGACTTTATTCCCCGGAGCGTAGGAGAATGAGGGGTGATTTGATAGAGGTGTATAAAATTATGATGGGTATAGATAGAATGAATGCAAGCAGGCTTTTTCTAATGAGGACAGGGGAGAAAAAAACCAGAGGTCATGGGTTAAGGGTGAAGGGGGAAAAATTTAAAGGAAACATTGGGGGAGCTTCTTCACGCAGAGAGTGGTGGGAGTGTGGAATGAGCTGCCAGATGAAGTGGTGAATGCAGGCTCACTTTTGACATTTAAGAAAAACTTGGACAGGTATATGGACGAGAGGGGTTTGGAGGGATATGGCCCAGGTGCAGGTCAGTGGGACTAGGCAGAAAAATGGTTTGGCACAGCCAAGAAGGGCCAAAAGGCCTGTTTCTGTGCTGTAATGTTCTATGGTTCTATGGAATCACATTAACATCAGTAGCAACCAAGGTTGAGTCGTCTGCATGCAGAAGTTCTCTGACACATATCTCTCTTGATTTGGTTGAGGCTCTGAGTCTTGATAGGTTGAACAATTATCCATCTGAGCGAGTCCTGATGTACACACCTTTGTCCAAATTATGTTCCATTATTTCCATAACTGCAGCAAGATGTAGTGTGGACAAAGTTGGAGCAAGAACGCATCCCTGATTTACCCCGTGGTTGATGGTGAAGGCTTCGCTGACATCCCCTCCAAAAGAAACTTTGCCAGACATGTTCTCATGAAACAACTTGATCATTGTAACCAGCCTATCTGGACAGTCATAAGTTTTGAACACTTCCCAGAGTGTTTCCCTGTCCACCATATCAAATGCTTGTGAGAAATCAACAAAGACAATGTACAATGGTTGCTGCTATTCTACTGGCCTCTCCTGGAGTTGCCTTAAAGTAAAAATCATGTCAGTGGTTGCTCTTCAGCCCTAAAGCCACATGGGCTTTCAGGAAGCATGTCTTTTGAGATGACCTTGAGTCGGTTGAGCAGTATCTTCACCATAATCTTGCCAGCTGTGGGCATACCTTGACGCCTCACCGTGGCGTAGGAGTGATGCTGGCTGAACATCAGCGAAGTATGGCGGAGATTCATTCTCTGGCAGTTCTAACCTAGCCGTGAAGGTGATGTTCCATTGGTATACTAGTAGTAGGATCGTGGCTAGCTAAGTCAAGCAGGTAAGCATGTCTTTGCTACTTTGTAGGTTATGGCTCTTCAGACAAAGGCTGCACCCAACGAGTATGCTGGTAGCAGGGTGTCTGATAGTGTCTGTGGCAGATGAATCCAAAAGGGTCAATGGTACAGCCACCTTGGCGGCATGCGGTGGAACCAGAGTGCTGGTCAATGGATGGCATCACTAGACTGGTTAGTTGTCACTGCGAGGCAGCTCCCTTATCAGTTAAGTCTGTTACACTCCTGTGTGCCACTTAGCATCAGATTTGGAAGCCCAGAGAGACTTATGGTGGTGGCACGACACCATCTGTCTTATCACTGTGCAAGGCGTGTTGGAGTAGAGTTTCTGGATGATGTGGAAAGCCCTGTGGCGACGGAGGTCATGTGACGGCAGCAGGCTTGAGGAGCTGGAAGTTGCTAGCATGAACTCTGCACATAGGCGGCTTGCATAAAATGGTCGCTACCTTGTTGAGTTTTTCTGAGCAATAACAGGGTTGAGGCAGCTATGTGAGTGTCCGGGCATCCCCTTTTAGGATAGCACTGCCTGCCCTGGAAGGAGAAGCCCCTAGAAATGGTGGGGTAAAGAATGCTTGCTCAGATTTCACCTGGCTGGCTAACCGCGACCAACGGGTCTTCACCACTGCGGTAAGAAGTTTAAGAAGATGAAACTGACTGTTGCCACATGGAATGTGCGAACAATGCTGGATAACGACTCAAGACCAGAAAGGAGAACTGGTTTGATAGCTAAGGAATTGGCAAGATACAACAGTGATATTGCTGCGTTCCAAGAGAAAGGAAGCAGAAGAACTACCTGTCAGACAGAAATGACTACCATCGGCTCTTCTCAGGACTGAAAGCTATATATGGTCCAAGAAGCAATACGGTGGCCCGAGTAAAAACTGCAGATGGGATCAAGCTATGCACGGACAGGAAAGACATCATTGAGCGATGGAGGGAACACTTATGTAACTTTTTAAGCCAACAAGGTGCAGCTGACCGCAATGCATGTGAAAGGCTCACCACTAGACTGGTAAGAGCTATGCAGACTCATCACTATGACAGAACTTAATAAGGCTGTAAAAGATACCAGAAGTGGTAAAGCATCCGGCAAGATGGCATTCCATTAGATGTACTGAAGCAAGGTGGTCCTGCTCTGAAGACTGAACTGTTGAATTTATATGATGCTTGTTGGCAGAATCAATGTCTCCCTCAGGACTTCAAAGATGTGCTGATAGTCACCATCTACAAGAAGAAAGGCAACTGTAGTTTTTGTAGAACCCACCGAGGACTAAAATCCATATACCGTACATCACATCTATTACTCTGTCTTTATCAAAATATTTTGTCATTTCCTCAAAATATCTTATCAGGCTTATGAAGCATGTCCTGCCCATCAGAAAATCATGTTGACTATCCCTAATCAGACTATGCTTCTCCTAATGCTTGTAAATCTGTATATTTCATTTTCCTCTTCTGATATTTCAGATCTGGGTATAGATAGATGGGACTAGGTATATGATCAGGTCGGCATGGACAGGAGCCCGTTTCTGTGTTGTAGTGCTGTTTGACTCTATGGATGAATTAAAAAATAAAGGTTTCTTTCACTCAGACTTTGATTACTTTACCTACCAATATAGACTAGAATTTATGTTAGTTACCTAATTACTCAAATATTTAGTATGAATAAAGAAATTGTTAAAAATCTACAGTAATTTGTATCTTTCTATATTGTAAAAGATAAAATGAGAAATCCTTTATTTGTGTCTAGCTGGCTCAGATAAGGGCATTCATATGAATCCAATTTACCCATAATTTTCATATCTATCTTTTTTTTGGAAAATTCTTATGGCCTTTTCCTTTACCAGCTGTTAACAGCATTCTTCAGATCCCCCTTGCATCATTGTCCAGGAATTTAACTTTGAGCAACCCAATATTCCTCAACTACCTGTCCCCAACCCCAACTATTCTTGCATTGTTTGATGGTGGGAACAATTTTTTTTTCTATTTATTTGGTATAACGTGGCATTGTTTATGGCGATCAAATATACTTTTAACCTTAACATGAGAAAACCTGCAGATGCTGGAAATCCAAATCAACACACACAGAATGTTGGAGCAACTCAGCAGACCACCAGCATCTACGGAAAAGAGTAAACAGTCAATGATTTGGGTCAGGCCTGCTGAGTTCCTCCAGCATTTTGTGTGTGTTCCTTTTAGCGTAAGAACGTAAGAAATAGAAGCAGGAGTAGGCCATCTGGCCCATCAAGCTTGCTCTGCCATTCAGTAAGATCATGGTTGATCTGATCATGGACTCATCTCCACCTACCTGCCTTTTTGCTGTAACCCTTAATTTCCCTACTATGCAAAAATCTATCCAACATTTTCTTAAATATATTTACTGAGGTAGCCTCCACAGCTTCATTGGGCAGAGAATTCCACAGTTTCATCACTCTTTGGGAAAAGCAATTTCTCCTCATCTCCATTCTAAGTTTACTCCCTCGAATCTTGAGACTATGTCCCCTAGTTCTAGTCTCACCTGCCAGTGGAAGCAACTTTCTTGCCTCTTCCCTATCCTTTCTCTATCCCTTTCATAATTGTATATGTTTTTGTAAGATCTCCTTTTATCCCTCTGAATACCAATGAATACAGCCCCAGGCTCAATCTCTCCTCATAGTCTAACCCCCCCCATCTCTGGAATTAACCTGGTGAACCTCCACTGCACCGCCTCCAAAGCTTCCTTAAATAAGAAGGCCAGAACTACCCGCAGTACTTCAGATGCGGCCTCACCAGTATCCTATAGTTGCAGCGTAACCTCCCTGCTCTTAAATTCAATCCCTCTAGCAATGAAGGCCAACATTCCAATTGTCTTCTTGATAGCCTGCAGCACCTGCAAACCAATCTTTTGTGATTCATGGACAAGCACTCCCAAGTCCTTCTGCACAGCAGCATGCTGCAATTTTTACCATTTAAATGATAACCTGCTCTTTCATTTTCCCTTCCAAAGTGGATGACCTCACATTTACCAACATTTTACTCCATTTGCTAGACCCTTGCCCACTCACTTAACCTATCTATATCTCTCTGCAGTCTGTCATTATCCTCTCCACAATTTGCTTTTTCACTCAATTTAGTGTCATCAGCATACTTAGATACACGACACTCAGTCCCCTCTTCCAGATCATTAATGTATGTCGTGAACACTTGCAGGCCTAGCATTGGCCCCTGCAGTACACCACTCACCACTGATTGCCAACCAGAGATACAACCAAATATCCTAACTCTCTGCTTTTTGTTGGTTAACCAATCCTCTATGCATGCTAATACATCACCCCCAACTCTATGCATCCCTATCTTATGGATAAGTCTTTTATGTGGCACCTTATCAAAGGCCTTCTAGAAATCAAAGTAAATAACGTCCATCTGTTCCCCTCTATTCAATGTCCTTGTGTATTCTCAAAGAACTCCTGTAAATTTATCAAACAGGACCTGCCTTTGCTGAATCCATGATGCATCTGCCTGATGGATCCATTTCCAGATGCCTCACTATTTCTTCTTTAATGATAGCTTCAAGCATTTTCCCAACTACAGAGGTTAAACTAACTGGCCTATAATAAAAGCACACATGAAGAAATCTGCAGATGCTGGAAATTCAAGCAACATATACAAAATGCTGGTGGAACACAGCAGGTCAGACAGCATCTATAGGAAGAAGTACAGCTGATGTTTCGGGCCGAGACCCTTCGTCAGGACTAACAAAAGGGATACACAGCTGGAGAAGGGAAACTATCATGGAACGGAAGGCCTAGGGAAAAAGAAAGGGGGAGGAGAACACCAGAGGGAGATGGAGAACAGGCAGAGTGATGGCAGAGAGAGAACAAAAAGGAGAGGGGGGAAAATAAATCGGGGTGGGGGAAGAAAGGGAGGAGGGGCATTAACAGAAGTTAGAGAAATCAATGTTCATGCCATCATGTTGGAGGCTACCCAGATGGTATATAAGGTGTTGTTCCTCCAACCTGAGTGTGGCTTCATCTTGGCAGTAGAGGAGGCCATGGATAGTCATATCAGAATGGGAATGGGACGTGGAATTAAAATGTGTGGCCACTGGGAGATCCTGCTTTTTCTGGCGGACAGAGTATAGGTGTTCAGCGAAATGGTCTCCCAGTCTGCGTTGGGTCTCACCAATATATAAAAGGCCACACCAGGAGCACCGGACACAGTATACCACACCAGCCGACTCACAGGTAAAGAGCCGCCTCACCTGGAAGGACTGTCTGGTGCTGTGAATGGTGGTGAGGGAGGAAGTGTAAGGGCAGGTTCTGCTCTCAGGGTGAGGCTTTTCATTCCAAGATGAAGGAGATGTCTTCCTTTTTTAAACAAAAGGGCTTCCCTTCTTCCACCATCATCTCTGCTCTCAAACGCATCTCTCCCATTTCCCGCACATCTGCCCTCACCCCATCATCCCGCTACCCCCCTCAGGATAGGGTTCCCCTTGTCCTCACCTACCACCACAGCAGCATCCGGGTCCAACATATAATTCTCCGTAACTTCCGCAACTTCCAACAGGATCCCACTGGGACTGGGAGACAGTTTCGCTGAACACCTACGCTCTGTCCACCAGAGAAAGCAGGATCTCCTGGTGGCCACACATTTTAATTCCACATCCCATTCCCATTCTGATATGACTATCCATGGCCTCCTCTACTGCCAAGATGAAGCCACACTCAGGTTGGAGGAACAACACCTTATGTACTGTCTGGGTAACCCCCAACCTGATGGCATGAACATTGACTTCTCTAACTTCCATTAATGCCCCTCCTCCCCTTCTTCCCCCCTCCCCTTTTTATTCTCTCTCTGCCCATCACTCTGCCTGTTCTCCATCTCCCTCTGGTGCTCTCCTCCCCCTTTCTTTCTCCCGAGGCCTCCTGTCCCATGATCATTTCCCTTCTCCAGCCCTGTATCACTTTTGCCAATCACCTTTCCAGTTCTTAGCTTCACCCCACCCCCTCCGGTCTTCTATCATTTCGTATTTCCCCCTCCCCCTCCTACTTCCAAATCTCTTACTATCTTTTCTTTTAGTTAGTGCTGACGAAGGGTCTCGGCCCGAAACGTCGACAGTGCTTCTTCCTGTAGATGCTGCCTGGCCTGCTGTGTTCCACCAGCATTTTGTGTGTGTGGCCTATAGTTACCTGCATTTTGATTACATCCTTTCTTGAACAGTGGCGTGACATTCGCTGTCTTCCAATCCGTCGGGACCTGCCCAGGGTCCAGAGAATTTTGGTAGATTATCGCCAAAGCCTCTACTATATCTTCTGCCATTTCTTTCATTATGCTGGGATGCATTCCATCAGGACCAGGGGACTTGTCTAAGCTTCTTTGCTCCAAATTTTTAAAAAAATATTTTGTTCAGAACAAAATTTTATTCTGAACTGTTTCTGCAGTCTTTGTATCTTTCCATCAGTGTGTTGACTGAATTGGATGCAACACTCATGTGGTGGTCCAACTAGCATTTTGACATCTTAAACAGATTAACATAACTTCCTGACTTCACTTACGAATCAAAGTTTCTTATTTTCTTTCTTGTCATACTCTCAACTTGCCCTGTCGCTTTCAAACTTTCAAATTCACATTTACACATCTCCCTATGTTACCACCTCTACTTTGTCTACAATGTGAAACTAACTTGTTTATCTCTTTTTCCCAGTTGTGATGAAGCATCTTTGACTAGAAATATTAACTGTGTCTCCCTTCACAATGCTGCTATTTTCAGCATTTTCTGTTTTTCTTTCAGATTTCCAACCTCTGTAGTTGTTTTTCTTTTATTTCTCTATGTTCAGTACTTGGCATTGGTAAAACAATAAAAATGCAGCTGAAGGCAGGGAGAAGGACAGCAGGAAGCTTCGTGCCTTGAACTCAAGGCTGGGAAGAGGTTCAGAGATGGAGGTCAGGAATGTGGGTAGGTATGCATCTGGAAAGTGATAGGTATGTCTGAGTAGAACCAGGGATCAGCATGTGCGTAGCTGTGTAACTGGAGCTTAGGGCTTTGGGTGGGTTATAGGCATGATTGAAACCATAGTTAAGAACTTGGCTAGATGTGAAGCAGAAGATGGGACCAGGAACAAATGTTAAGTGTAAGGCCAAAGTTGGGATTTGGATCATTGGCAGGCATGTAGCTAGCACTGGAGTCCAGTAACTGGCTTGCTGCATTTAAGAGGTGGAGAGCAGAGCATGGCCAGGAATGTTGGTGAAGGGAGTGGGCATAATTTTTAGAAGATATTTGGAATTGTACCTTTAATTCAACAACGTGCAAGGGTGAGTTACTGAGAATGTAGAGTATTAAAATTAATCATACTATCAGTTAATATTTTACAAATATTTTAAGCATTGAGAAAAATTTGCCTTCTAGATTGTTAAATATTTTCTGCAATTGAACCTTCAGGGACAACTCTAACCAAAAGATTACCGCTGTTGGCGACCCCATGGATTTGTTATACTTGCATGATGTGCGCTCAGCTCCAATAATCAAAGATATATAATCAATCCTTTATTAGTAATTAGCAAATATACAATCTTTAAGCAATTAAACTTAAGCATACCCTAATGTAATTAAGCATAATTGAGCAGTCAGCAAAAGTTAAGACATCTGTCGGTCCCCAGTTACAAATTACCACAGACAAAGCACGAATACATAACTTACTCCCTTCTCTTTTACCGTGCTGTCCAGTCATGTAACTAGTTACCATAATAAGCATGCAGAACAGAATACAATGTAGATAGAAAACAAATGCATGGCTTCCACATTCCAGCTCCCTAATTTTTATACTGTAATAATTACAGCTACATGCTACCAAGGCACAGGAGACATGAAATCTCAAGATTTACACAAATATCCTTTTCCTGGTAGGCAGACTGTCCTGGATTGTGCTCTTCACCTTACAAGCCAGGTTGTTCCTCTTGACTGCATTCAGGAAAATCTATCTTGAATTGCTGCTACCTAAGCTCATCCAAGTACAAAGCTGAAGTCCCATTAACTGTTATCTCCAGCCAATCATAGTCTTCCACCATCATGGTCTCCTTTCAATGGTCCTTTAACATCCAACCCAGCATTGTTTTGATTGCATAGGGTCCATTATTAACACTGCAAATCACTTGCAGCGACTCCAATGCCTTAGGCTCATTCACCCCTATCAACAGCTCAATTTCTGGAAAATGTATATGATTGGACATGGCATCAAAGGTTATGGGGAGAAGATCGAGAATTGTGTTTGAGGAGAAGGAAAAAAGGATCAGCCATGATTGAATGGCAGAGCAAACTTGATAGGCCAGATGGCCTAATTCTGCACCTATATCTTATGGTCTTCATATGAGACCATTCTTGAAGATCTCTCTGATGAAGAACGTTCCTTTTGTGGACAGGCATATGTCCCTCTGTATAGATGTTAGGCAGTTCACAATAGTTTTCATTATCTAAGCCAGCCACTTCCAATCCTGAAGCAATGTAGCCACTCACAACCTTCTCTTAACCCATGGTGCATAAGAGAATATGTGTTCTTTTTCCTGTCAGTCTGAGCTTGTTCATGAGGCTCTCTGTGCAGAACACTGCCGTATTTCCTTGATCTAAGAAAGCATAAGTAACCACTATCTTGTAACCCTTCTTAGACTTCACCTGCACTGAAATTATAGGAAATTTACAATCATGATCACCAGCCCTGTAAGGCCATTTGATACCTGGGTGTAACTCGCTGCTGTACTCACTTGTAGTTTCAAGTGTTTTGAAACTACACTTTTTTCATCAGAGTAAATATAAAGTATGCTGGGATCCCTGCCACTGCATACTTCGTATAAAAGATGCTTTTGCAATCCTTACTGAAGTGTCCCATATACAAACAACCAAAGCAGACACCATTTTCTTTAAGGAAGACAATTCTCTCATTCTGAACTTTTTTCACCAATTTAGAGCACAAATCCGAAGTATGTTCACACACTTGCAGAACAGGCAAACCTGATCTTAGTTCCGGGCTCAGTTTTAGTTTTTCATAGTAGCTACAGTAGTGGTTTAGCTGCTTCCTTTAATCTTGGAATGAATTTGTGATTTACTTTTGATCACACCTTTGCTTACTGCTGGTGGTTTAGCATCGTATACGTTCCCAAACACTGGGTGTGTAGCAATCTTTCAATAAGATCAACAATGTCAGTGAAAGTAACCTTACAGTTGTACCTTTCTTGCATTTTATCTATCACTGATCTTCATTTTTTCCCAAGTTTATCAGGCAATTTATTTATGACAACCCTCATTAGCAGGCATGTCCTGCATGCATTCCATGGCATTGCAACAGCCTCTTTAAAAAAAGGGCTGTATTCTTGAACAGCTTTCACTTCATGTGCTTTGATATGTGGCCAAGGAAAAGCCTCTTCCATGTAGGCCATTGCAATTTTATGTTCATCACCAAAATGTTCCTGTAGTAAAACTTTGGCCCTTAGATATCCTTCCTCTGGGCTGGCTCACTGGCAACTTTTGACAAGCTCTCTAGGGTAACCTCCAGTGAACTGATTGAGAAAATAGAGACGGTCAGCGTAATTATCAGTATTACTTTCAATGCTGTTTTTGAACATGAATGATACGGCAATGGAAACAAACACAAACAAAGCATGAATACGTAACTTGTTCCCTTCACTTTTACCATGCCCCCACTCATATGACTGGGTAACATAGTAAGCATGATATGCATAGCTCCAACAGAACCCTTGTAATTATCAACATTGAGGCTCTCCTCTATCTGTGAAGTCAAAATTGATTTGGTGGTATTTGATATGAACTATTACTATATATTGTATGATGTTGGCAACAAAGTAGTATTTATGCTTAGTTGTTTAGCATTCAGTCCTTGATAACTATAAGCATTGGGGTATAACAGATAATTTAAAAACATGAAAGTTTTGGATCAAAGTTATTTGGTTGGCCATTAACTTTGAGGAAGTAAATTTAGAAAAATCTGCAGCTGTAAAATTGAACATTCTTTGAAATGCACATGTTGAACAACTGCAATTTATTTTAAGGCTTCCCTTTTCTTGAAAAAACAATGAAACAAAATTTGAAGTTGAACTCTTTGCCATTTCCAATTGCATTGGTGTAATTGTAAGCATCAAATTTATATAGACAAGGAATGAATAAATAAGATATGATTAAATAGAAGAGTTAAGGAGTTAAGAGGGTGGGGCAACCTGAATTAAATACTCAAAACAATGAAGGGTGTAAATTGAGTTAGTGTTAGGCAGCTTCTCCTATGGCTCTAAAACCAGAAGCATTAATTTAAGAAAAGGGCAGGAGGTGTAGAATGGACCTAAGAAAGAATCATTAAGCCCAGAGGATGATCGGATTTTGGAATATATTGTCTGAGAGGATGGTGGAGGCAATTAATGTCACAAAATTTCAGAAGTATCTAGATGTGCACATGAATCACCAAGTCATATTAGGCTATAGATCAATTGCTTTAAAAACGAAAACACGAGGAAATCTGCAAATGCTGGAAATTCAAGCAACACAGAAAATGCTGGTGGAATGCAGCAGGCCAGGCAGCATCTATAGGAAGAAGTACAGTTGACAATGGGAATGGGATGTGGAATTAAAATGTGAAAGAGATCCTGGAACCCTAGAAGGCCTGTGTGATATACTGCGTCCGGTGTTCCCGGTGCAGCCTTCTAAATATTGGTGAGACCTGACGCATACTGGGAGACCATTTCGCTGTACACCTACACTCTGTCCGCCAGAGAAAGCAGGATCTCCCAATGGGCACACATTTTAATTCCCCGTCCCATTCCCATTCTGATATGTCTATCCATGGCCTCCTCTACTGTCAAGATGAAGCCACACTCAGGTTGGAGGAACAACACCTTATAGTCCGTCTGGGTAGCCTCCAACCTGATGGTATGAACATTGATTTCTCTGACTTCCGTTACGCCCCGTCTCCCCTTCTTACCCCATCCCTTATTTATTCATTACCCCCCTTTTTTTTTCTCTCTCTGCTCCGCTTTCTCCCTAGGCCTCCCGTCCCATGATACTTTCCCTTCTCCAGCTGTGTATCCCTTTTGCCAATCAACTTTCCAGCTCCTAGCTTCATCCCTCCCCTTCATGTCTTCTCCTAACATTTTGGATTTCCTCCTCCCCCTCCCCCTCCCACTTTCAAATCTCTTTTCTTTCAGTTAGTCCTGACAAAGGGTTTCGGCCCGAAACATCGACTGTACTTTTTCCTATAGATGCTGCCTGGCCTGCTATGTTCCACCAGCATTTTGTGTGTGTTGATCAATTGCTTTAAATGGGATTAGTATAGATGAGTATTCTATAGCTCTGCAGCTTCACGTTTCTGGGTGTCAGCATCTCAGAGGATCTATCCTGGGTCCAACACATTTATGCAATCACAAAAAAGCAAGTCAGCTGCTCTACTTCATTAGGAGTTTGGGGAGATTTGTGATGTCGACAAAGACTCTGACAAATTTGTACAGATGTACGGTGGAGAGCATTCTGACTCTGCATCACAGCCTAGTATGGACCCTCCAATGCCCAGAAATGCATTATAGACACAACCCTCATCATCATCGAGGACATCTTCAAGAGGTGTTGCCTCTAGAAGGTGGTCTCCATCATTAAAAACACTCACCATCAGGGATGAGTCCTCTTTACCTTATTACCATTGGGAAGGAGGTACAAGTGCCTGAAGACTCACACTCAATATTTTAAGTACAGCTTCTTCTGCTCTGCCAAAAGAAATATGAATTGTCCATGAACCTATGAAAAATAACTCATTATTCATCTTTTGCACTATTTATTTATTTTTGTAAGTTATGTCTTGCACTGTATAGCTGCCACAAATTTCACAGCATCTGTCAGTGATAATAGACCTGATTCTGATTCTGATTTTGGTTGATATGGACATGATGCAAATAAACATGCAAGGCAATTTGCACACGGCAAGGTTCACTAGGCAGTAATGATAATATTTAGTGATGCTGGTTGAGGACAAAATGTTTGCCAGTCTCAGAATAATTAGGAATAAAAATAAAATGAATTACTTTTCAGCTATGGAAATTATGAGATATAATACAGGGGCCATTTCCTGTGATGTATATGACTCTTTGAGTCACTTTATAAATGATTCTTAAAAGAAGTTCTCACGATGTAAAACACTAAACATGTTCATGTGTTGAGATGACACACAGAATAAACTTGATCCCAGATGGAAACATAGAAAATAGTTGCAGGAGTAGGACATTCGGCCCTTCAAGCCTGCACTGCCATTCAGTATGATCCTGGCTGATCATCCAACTCAGAACCCTGTACCTGCTTTCTCTCCATACCTCCTGATCCCTTTAGCCACAAGGGCCATATCAAAATTCCTCTTAAGTATAGCCAATGAACCGGCCTCAACTGTTTCCTGTGGCAGAGAATTCCACAGATTCACCACTCTCTGTGTGAAGAAGTATTATTTTCAGAGAGATAACAAGTAGATTAGATTGGGTTACTGTGCCAATTTGGTTCAGATTGTTTAGCAGTGCCTATTGTGTCCAACAGGAACTTGTCTGAGAATATTAAAACATTCTTTCAGGCCAGGTCTCTAATAGATATCAGAGGGAGAAGCTATTTCAAGGATGCCTAAATACACAAAGTGAAGATTGACTTTTCGAACAGGCTGAAATCTATTTCTTGATACATTAAATTTATTGTTAGCCTTGCAAATACTTATTATCACACAACTGTGTCTATGACAAAAGAAAAAATCCATTTCTCCCGAATTCTGACAAACATTTCTCCCTCATCCAAAATCACGAAATGTCATCATTTCTGCCTGTTGGACCTTAATTTGCACTAATTACTAAATACATTTCCCGTCATCATTTCAATTATTAAATTTTCAAAGCTACTTAATCATCAGTGAACTCAATTGCAATGCAAAATTCAGAAAGGTATAGGTATAGAAATTAATTCATGTGGCACTATGCTTTTAATAATTTTGCAATTCAATTTTGAATTGTAAAACCACAGTCATTCACATTCAGACCCCAAATTTCTGTGTGCTACAAATATTTAGCAAATACATTGTACACAGAATGTGAAGTTCTTTGAGCAGTGTTCATTTGGATCACTGTCAATTAAAATTGGTTTAACTTTTCTGTTTTAGTAAACTGTGGGGTACTAATGTGGAAGCAACTTTTCATAGTATTTCATCCACTCAGCAGTTGAATTATTCAGTGAGCCACTGGAGGCACTTTTCACACGATTCTCCATTTTGCACAATTCACATTTTAAGCTGCTTGGACTCTAAAACCTGCTTTTTCTAATCTGAGTGCAATGCATTGCAATTTCTCATAAGATCAACTCTGTACCCGAGGAAAAGGAATTACATCTCCATTAGACAGAGAAGGCATGTAGATTTAGAAAGCGTGCACACTGCAGGGAGTGATTAATCGCATTCATGCACTACTTTAGGTTCACCTTGAGAAACTAGGGTCTGTATATGACCTGTAAGTATCATTTTATGAATGTTGATTGCATGTGTTAAAATTAAGTTCACCTGACCCTATATTCTTCAAGATGGCACTGATATGTGGCAACACACACAAAATGCTGGAGTAACTCAGCAGACCAGGTAGCATCTATGGAAGGCATTTCGACCCGAAACCTCAACTGTACTTGTTTCCATAGATGCTGCCTGGCCTGCTGAGTTTTTCCAGCATTTTGTGTGTGTTGCTTATATTTCCGGCACCTGCAGATTTTCTCTTGTTTATGAGCCAACATGTGGCAACTCTTTTTGTGCAGCTCTGATGAGAATCCACAGTCAGAAGCATGGTTACTTAAGTAAGTAACATTGTTTTAAGACATTTAAAAATGTATTAATACTCAAAATTGACAGTACTGGATTACATACTCAGGTCATGAGTGAAGTTCTGCTCTAAGAAAATGGAAGCAGGGACTGCACGCTGGTTTACAGGTATGATTGAAATGCAGAGGACTTAGACCGCCCACTCCCAATGATCCTGCTAGCAAATATATAATCTTTATAAAATAAAATTGAAGATCTCAGAGCAAGATTGTAGTACCAGAGGGACATCAGGGACTACTGTGTGCTTTTCTTCACGGTAATATGGCTAACACCCGCCATTTCGGACACAACCCAGCAGCCCAATGACTTCACCATTCTCCACAAAGATAGAACCGATCAGTCATTAAAAGGTAGAGGAGGTGGAGTCTGCTTTATGATTAACTCATCGTGGTGCACAGATATGGCAGTCAAATGTTGTCCTTTTTATCTGCCAAGGGAGATTTCTGCCATCATCTTGGTGCATTCCACCTCTTGCCAATGTTAGGCAGGCACTGGAGGAGCTGAGCACAGTGATCAGTTTTCACAAAGCAGGACACCTGGATGCCTTCCCTATCATTGCAGAAGGATTTCAACCAGGCCAGCTTGAAGAAGTCTCTGAAACAGCTACCACCAGCATATCACATGTGGAACCAGAGAAGTCAATGGACTTGACCACTGTTATACAACTATCAAGAATGCTTACTGTGTCATCCTATGCCCACATTTTGGAAAGTCTGATCAACTGGCTGTACTTCTACTCCTGGCACATAGGCAGGGACTAAAGATAGTAGTTCCAGTGGTGAGGACCAAGGAGGTATGGTCAAGGGAGATGGAAGAGCACTTACAGGACCGCATTGAGTTTGTGTTCTGGACAATATTCAGGGATTTATCTTTGAACCTGAATGAATATGCCACAATTGTCTTCATCACAACCTGGGTGGCTGAGTGTGACCCTTCGAGAACATACTGCATATGTCCAAATCAAAAGTTGTGGATGTACTAGGAGATTTGTGGTCTGCTGGGGGCTGTGACATTCAAGACTGGTGATCCAGAACTATGCAAAAAGTCCAGGTATGACCTACAGAAGGCTATTTTAAACAGAAAAGCAATTCTGATTGACGTTAGAGATGGAATCAGATGCATGACAGCTCTGGCAGGGTTTGCAGGCTATTACTTCATACAAAGTGAAACCTAACATCATGAATGGCTGTGATGCTTCACTCCCAGATGAGTTCAATGACTCTTATGCATGCTTAGAAAGGGAGAAGAAAACTACATCTGCAGTATCTGGTAATCCTATGAACTATGTTCTCTGTCTTGGAGGCCAACATCAGGACATCTTTCAAGATGATGAATCCTTTCAAGCCCTGATGGTGTATCAGGTTGAGCACTGATAACCTGTGCCTACCAACTGGCTGTGTTCAATGACATCTTCAATCTTTTATTGCTGCAGTCAGAGGTTCCCATTTGCTTCAAAAGTTCAAAGTAAATTTATTATCAAATCTACTCAGGAAGCTGTCGGAAGCAGTGAGCAAAGACACAAGTGAGCTGGTATTTGAGTGATACTTAAAGCAGATCCCTGTTGGCCTGCTCTCTCAATAATTTTACTTGCTAACATCCAATTGCTAGAAAATAAGCTGGATTACTTTCATTTGTGACTGCAGGAGATGTGGAACTGCAACCAGAAACTGTGGTCAACTGCAGAAGATCAACAGGGTCTCCATCACACCCTATTTGTGACATTTACCAGAAGCATTGTAGACAAAAAGGCTTGAAACATTGATTATCCAGGCTGTGAAGCAAATGAGTACTGTGCCACCACTGAGTTCTTGTTACTGTTTATTTTGCTGTTTACCTGTGGGGTTCACTATATGCATTGAAATTGAACTTGACATTTAAGGTGAGGGAGGGGAAAGACTACAAGCTGACAAGTGATGGGAGAGACCAGGTGAGGGGGAAGTGGACTGTAGAAGAAAGAGAAGGAGGAGGGTTGTTGGAGGGACGTGATGGGCAAGTGAGAAGAAGAGAAGGGATGAGAGGGTAACCAGAAAAAAAGAGAAAGAGGGAGGGGGGAGATATTATCAGAAGTTAGTGAAATTCATGTTCAGGTGATTACCCAAATGGAATATGAGGTGTTGTTCCTCCAATGTGAGTTTGGCTTCATTATGGCAGAAGTTGAGCCCATGGACGAACATATCAGAATGGAAATGAAAAGTTGAATTGAAATGGGTAGTCACCAGAAGAACCTGCTTTTTGCCGCAGATAGAGCAAAAGTGCTTGGCAAAGTAGTACCCCGATCTGAATCATTTCTCATCAAAATAGAGGAGATTGCACCAACTCACATCAGCAAGAGGGACTATTTGTGGCCTTGAATGGTGGTGAAGAGTAGGTGTAGGGGCAGGTGTAGCATTTGTCATGCTTGCAGGGATAATTGTCAGGAGGGGAATCATTGGGGTGGGATGAGAGTGGACAAGAGAGTCACATTGAGAGTGATCCCTACAGAAAGTAGAGTGGTGGGGGAGGGAATGATGTGCTTGATGGTATGATTCTGTTGGAGATGGCAGAAGTTAAAGAGAATAATGTACTGCATACGGAGACGTGTACAGTGAATATAAGGTGCAGTTCCTGTAGTTTGTGTTTTGTCTCAACCTGGCAACAGAGGAGGCTGAGTGGATAGGTTGGAGTGGGAATAACTTAAAATGGCTTGCAACCAGAAGTTCAAAGTGGTCATTGTGGTCAGAACTCAGGTGGATAGTAAGGCAGTGGCCTACTTGGCACCTAGTTTCAGGAATGGAGGCCACATTGAGAGCACCAAATGCAGTGGACAAAGCTGTGGAGGTGCATGTGCCTTTCCAGGAAAGACTGTTGAGCTTCTTGAAAGATGGTGAGAGGGGAGGTGTAGGGACAGGTGTTACATCTCTTTATTAAAGTGATTGTCAAGTTAACATTTTCAGGCAGTGTAACAGTACTAGGCAAAACAGAGAGCCAATTTATCAAACCTGTATGGTCCAAAGTAAAGAGATCATGGTAAATATAAATTATTAGACCTGGTAGATCTTTGGTACTTCCTGCCCACATACATGTAGGCTTAGAATGTTGATAGAGGTCATTTCTTTATATAGAACAGTATGAAATAATGGTTATTGTCAAGAACCCAGCCATTTCTGTTTTTTAACTTCAACACAATATCTCCGAGAAATTCTAGAACTCCGTTCAATTTAGCGTTATTTCTTTCCAAGTATTCACACACTGTCCATAATAATTCATTCTTGTAGTTTCCAGTAAATTATTCTATGACTGAATTTATTGGCAGAGGTTTTCAACTGTGGCTTTCAGTTTTAATCTTAAAAATAATCAGTTCAAAATCAGAAGTCAAGAGAACGGAAGACTTCAACTGCCTCAACTACTTTGAGGGTTAAGAGCCTGAAGGCCCATACTCAGTGTTTTTTCAGAACAGTTTTTCCTCTTCTAGCATTAGATTTCTGAACAGTCCATGAATACCATCTCACTATTCAACTTTTGCACTATTTATATGTGTTTTATAAATTATATTTTTATGCCTTATTCTATACCTGTGCCATAAAATAACAAATTTCAGAATCAGAATGACTGTGTGGCTAGGCACAGCTCAAATGCTATCTATAAACTTGCTGAAGAACCAACTATTGTTGGCAGAATTTCAGATGGTGCTGAGAGGGTATACAGGAGTGAGATATATCAGCTAGTTAAGTGGTGCTACAGCAACAACCTTGCATTTAATGCCAGTAAGACCAAGAACCAATTTTGCCTTCAGTATGGGTAAGACAAAGGAACACACACCAGTCCTCATAGAGGAATCAGAAGTGGAAACAGTGAGCAATTTCAAGTTCCTAGGTGTCAATATCTCTGAGGATCTATCTTGGACCCACCATATTGAAGCATTTATGAAGAAGGCATGGCAGCAGCTATATTTCAATAGGAGTTTGAGGAGATTTGGTATGTCAGCAAAGACACGCAAATTTCTGCAGATGTACCGTGAAGAGCATTCTAACTGGTCTGGTATGGGATGGGGGTGGAGGGATTACTATTGCACATAACATAGGCAACGAGGAAGTTTTAAAATGAATCTGAGAGGAATATCTGCCCATTGAAGTGTAATAAGTCGTTTGAGTTTAGAAGAAGTGCATCACATTTTTTTTCTTCACAAGGGGAGAAAGATGTTTCAGTATGTGGGAAGTTCAAGAGTGTTGGGCTCAAAAGTGTGTGAAGGTCCTAGGGAAATTGAAAGGTCTAAAGGTAGATAAGTCACATGGACTGGATGGTGTACACCCCAGGGTTCTGAAAGAGGTGGCTGAAGAGATTGTGGAGGCAATAGTAATATTCTTTAAAGAATCACTCAATTTTGCAGTGGTTCTGGAAGACTGGAAAATTGCAATGTCATTCCACTCTTCAGGAAGGGAGAGAGGTAGAAGAAAAGAAATTATAGGCCAGTTAGTCTGGCCTCAGTGGTTGGGAAGACGTTGGAGTCAATTAAAGTATGTGGTTTCAGGAACTTTAAGGCACATGATAAAATAGGCCATTAGTCAGCATGGTTTCCTCAAGGGAAAATCTTGCCTGACAAATCTGTTGGAATTCTATAAAGAAATAATAAACAGGATAGAAACTGAGGGATTGATGGATGTAGTGTACTTGGATTTTCAGAAGGCCTTTGACAAGGTGGCACACATAAGGCCACTTAACAAATTAAGAGCCATGGTATTATAGGAAAGATACTAGCATTGATAAAGCAGTGCTGATTGCCAGGAGGCAAAGAGTGGGATTAAAGGGAGCCTTTTGTGGTTGGTTGCTGGTGACTAGTGTTGTTCCACAGGGGTCTGTGTTGGGACTGCTTCTCTTCATGTTATATGCAGTGACTTGGATGACAGAATTGATGGCTTTGTTGCAAAGTTTGTAGACCATACAAAAATAGGTGGAGGGGCAAGTATTTTTGAGATAGTAGAGAGGCTACAGAAGGACGTAGACAGATTAGGAAAATTTGCAAAGAAATGGCAGATGGAATACAGTGTCTGGAAGTGTATGGTCATGCACTTTGGTAGAAGAAATAATGGCATAGACTATTTTCTAAATGAAGAAAAAATTAAAAATATATGAGGTGCTCAGGGACTTGGGAGTCATCTTATTGGGTTCCCTAATGATTAATGGCAGGTTGAGTCAGTGGTGAGGAAGGCAAATGTGATGTTCACATGCATTTCAAGAGGACAAGAATAGGGTGTAATGTTGAGGCTTTATAAATCGCTGGTGAGACCACAGGACCCACCTTCAGCATAGAGGAATGTCCATTTAGAATGTAGATGAGGAGGAATTTCTTCAGCCAAAAAGTGGTGAATTTGTGGCCATGCTTTTCTTTCAATTAGTTTTATGTTTTGGAGTTGCAAAACATAACAGAATGGATGTGGAAAGGATGTTTCCTATAGTGGGGACCGAAAGACACAACCTCAGATTAAAGGGTAATCCTTTTAGAACAGAGGAATTTCTTTGGCCAGAAGGTAGCAAGCCTGTGGAATTTATTGCCACAGACAACTGTGGAGGCCAAGTCATTTTGTAAAGTTAACTTGGAGGTTAATAAATTCTTATTAGCAAGGGTGTCAAAAGTGACAGGGAGAAGGCAGGAAAACGGGATTAAGAGGAATCAGCCATGCTGAAATGCCAGAGGAGACACAATGAGCTTGATGGCCTAATTCTGTTTCTGTTCAACAGGAAGATAATTTCTCATTTGTTGGGCAAATTTCTGATTTATCTTATAAATTTTGAGCATATTCAGTAATTCTTCCAAATAAACTCAGTGGTATTACAATGCTGGTCTGATAAAAGGAACCATATTCATCCCATTTCCTGAAACTTTGCTGTTTAAAGGGTCAACACACAAACTGCATTTTTTTGTCCTCACTGAGATCTGCAGATCCCTGCAATCACAAGCACAACCTGACTTACATAGCTTTCCTATTTTCCCCACAGAAGTAAGGATAATTGGTCCTCCCAGCTCCCGTCCCTTAGAATCATTCAAACTGCTGCTTCCTACAGCTTTATTGAATTCAAAAAAAGCTCCATACTTTTGGAGAATAGGCCCTGTATTTCGCTGGCTTTTCTTATTTTTCTTACTAGTTTACTCATATATTCTATTTTCCGTAATAAATTTCTGAGTCTTTATTGTCGAAATTGGAAGTTTTCTCAATTTTCAGATGTTATTGCTCTTTTTCTGACTGTAGTAAGCTTTTTCCTTTGTTTTAATACTGTCTTTAACTGCTGTTGGCTTTTGCTGGACTGCACTTCCAGTTGGGTTTTGTGGACTTTAAAATGTTTATGTTTACGGTATACGTTGTAGTTCTTTGAATGATAGTCATCACTCATTTGCTGTAATATAATTTAATGGAGTTTCCCAATTTACTTTGCCAATTTAGGTGTCATATGTTTGCAGTTTGTTTTGTTTAAATTAATGCCCCTGTTTTAAACTGAATCACTTAAAGCAAACTTATGAAACGCTATTCTAGAGATCACTTCCCTAAAGAGCCCTTAACTATCAAATTATTAATCACCCTTTTCTCATTGGATATTAGATCTAAATTGGTCTTTAACTGTCTCTTATACATTACTTGAATTAGTCCTTCATATAATTTGGCTTTCTCAGGCTTACAAATTATAGTATCCCATTAGTATTTTATTTCTCTTGTTAAATGTGCCTTTAATTTCCTCATTATACTATGGCCTATTATTATCTTGGTTGAGAAGCCACAGATAATTCTACAAATGGTTTCTGCTCTTTCTTAACTCCACCCAAACTAATACTACTTCCTGATTTTCTCTCTCCTGTCTTTATCCCACATGACTAAGCAGAAAAATGGTTCGGCATAGCCAAGAAGGGCCAAAAGGCCTGTTTCTGTGCTGTAATGTTCTATGGTTCTATGTTATTTCTGCTTTGTAGTATTTTGCTTTTCTCCTTTGTATTGCAATTATGTCTTTGTAGCAGTGATTAGATTAGACCCACTTATTTCTGTCTGTGATATTAATTCATCTATTCATTTGAGATGAAGACACTAGGGTCAAAAATAATTGTGCTTAATTTAAATAAAAGGTATTGCAAGGTAATGATGATAGAGTTGGTTAAAGGAGTCTCATCTTAGCAGGAAAGGCAGGCAGTTGCAGATATTTAAGAGGTAAATCAGAACAGTCATCAATTTATCCATGCAAGGAGAGAAGATTCTAAGGCAGGGATGAACCAACCATGGCTAACCAAAGAAGGTGAAAAGGGCTGTTAATGTGAAAAAAGCACATGAGGGGGCAAAAGAGACCAGGGTATATCTAATAACTCCACAGACCTGGAGACAAGGATAAACTCAGACTCCAATAAAGGATGACAAAAAAGCTAGAGTGAGAAAATAAGTTGAGGACAAACTAGTGAAGAATATAAAATGACCAGTAAGAGTTATTTTAAGTATATAAAAAGAAAGAAAGGTACAAATGAACATTGGCTCCTCTAGAGAATGAAGTGAGGAAAATCGTTATGGGGAACCAGCAAATGATGGAGGAGTTAAATGGCATTTTCTATCAATCTTTATGGGAGAAGATGCTCAGAACATTCCCTTAATAACTGAATATGCTGAGGAGGAATTAAATTCCATTATGATTTCTAAAGATTTGGTATTATGCTAACTAATAGGCTAACAAGTCTCAAGACGAGTGGATAGAGGGAAACCAGAGAAGATACCGTGTTTAGACTTCCATAAGGCATTTGACATGGTTTACAAAAGGTTAAGTCTCTAAAGTACAGTCCATAATATTGGAAGTAACAAATTGATCTGGATAGTGGAATGACCAACGGACAGGTAGTAGCAAGTAATGAGTGAAAAAGTGAAGTTGTTTAGTTTGGAAGGAAGAATTATAGATAATTATTTTAATGAAGAAAGACTTCAAAAAGCTGTAGCACTAAAGGGATTGAGAATCCTAGTACACAAAACATAGAATGTTGGTAAAGCAAATGTTTGAGAAGTCCATTGGAATGGTATTTCAGGGGGTTCATCATATAAAAGTGGGAAGATTTTACCACAGCTCTGCATAGTAGTAGTAATATTGAGCATGTTTAATAAGGATAATTAAGCACAGAGCAAGTGTTTGAAAATTGACCATCTGGAACAATATCTGCATGGATTAATCTGTTTGTTTTAAGTGCAATTTTAATCCTGTAGCAATACTTGTTAAATAAAGTTGATATGTTTAAATTTGTAAAACATTAGAAAATCAGTGCTGCAATTCTTCCAGATTACTTATAAAGTTTTTAATAGAAGATACCAATTGTTTTGATTAATGCAAGGAAACCAAATTACAAGATTTATTTAATAGATCTTGCTGTACAGTGCCTATAAAAAGTATTCAGCCACCTTGGAAGTTTTCATGTTTTATTGTTTTCCAGAATTGAATCACAGTGGATTTAGTTTGGCTTTTTTGACACTGCAGATGCACCAGCAGCAAATACAGTCTTGAGTCTAGGTCTGGACACTACAATTTTTCCCCATTCTACTTTACAAAACTGCTCAAGGTCCAGTAGATAGCATGGAATTGTGACTGAACAGCCTTTTTCAAGTCCAGCCACAAATTCTCAATTGGATTGAGGTCTGGTCTCTGACTTGGCCACCCCAGGACATTAACTTTGTTCTTTTTTAAGCCATTCCTATGTAGCTTTGGCTTTATGCTTGGAGTTATTTTCTTGCTGGAAAACAGATCTTTTCACAAGTCGCAGTTCTCTTGTAGACTGCATCAGGTTTTCCTGCAGGATTTCTCTCTATTTTGCTGCATTCATTTTACCTTCTACCTTTTTAAGCCTTCCAGGGCCTGCTGCAGTGAAGCATTCCCACAGCATGATGCAGCTACCACCATGTTTTACAGTAGGCATGGTGTGTTTTTGATGATGTGCATAGCGTTTAGTCTGATGGCCAAAAAGCTCAATTTTGATTTCATCAGACGATAGACCCTTCTTTCAGTTGACTTCAGAGTCCCTACATGCATTCTGGAAAACTCTTGGCAAGATTTCATGTGAGAATTTTTTTCTACAGTGGCTTTCTCTTTGCCATTCTCTCATAAAACTGTGACTGGTGAATCACCCGGGCAACAATTGTTATTTGTGCAGTCTCTCCCATCTCAGCCACTGAAGCTCGTAACTCCTCCAGCATTGTCATAGGTCTCTTGGTGGCCTCCCTCACTAGTCCCCTTCTTCAGTTTTTGAAGATGGCCTTCTCTAGGCAGATTTACAGCTATGCCATTATCTTTCCATTTCTTGATTATTTGACTGTACATCAAGGGATGTTCAGTGACTTGGAAATTTTCTTGTATCCATTTTCTGATGTGCTTTTCAATAACCTTTTTGTGGAGTTGCTTGGAGTGTTCTTTTGTCTTCATGGTGTAGTTTTTGCCAGGATACTGACTCACCAGCAGTTGGACCTTCCAGATACAGTGTATTTTTAATACAATCAATTGCAACATCATGACTGCTCACAGGTGATCTCCATTTAGCTAATTATATGACCTCTAAAACCAATTGACTGCACCAGTGATGATTTGGTGTGTCATATTAAAGAGCATGAATACTTAAGCAATCAATTATTTGTGCTTTATATATGTAATTAATTTAGATTATTTTGAAGAGATCCATGTTCACTTTGACATGAAGGTGTATTTTTCTGTTGATCAGTGTCAAAGCAAGCCAAATTAAATCCATTGTGATTCAGTATTGTAAAACAATAAAACATGAAAATTTTCAAGGGTGGTGAACACTTTTATAGGCACTATAAATTGTATCTTTTATGAAAGTTTATCAAGGTTATGATTCTGGTCCAGAGTTTTGATAGGTAATAGCATTGATTACGAGTAAAATACTTATCAAGTTTCATTCCTACCTATATGCTAACTTTTCAAGTTGCACCATTTTTTGCTCTTTGACAGTATTATCTCTTCCTTTTGTTCTTCAGTTCATCCCAAGATACAAAATGGCCAAATTGAGTGTCCCCTCGGCTATAAAAAAATGAATGATACAAATTGTGAAGGTAAGTTATAAAGTAATTGTGAGCAATGAGATGACTGACTGGAATATGAACATATTTTTCTCATTATTAGATAAGACATGTGATGGTATCACAGATATTCAAATGTTTAGGAAAGCTTTCAGTTTCATGAAATTTTAAGGCAGTGAAAAGTGTCCGGAGGAAAGAGTGTATTTTATGCATGTGCTAAAAGTTGTCTACAGGCTAGTTGTTGAACTTCAAACAAATGTTGAAACAAGAACAAAAATATATCTTGTCTGAAAAATAAACTGATGGAATGTTCAATATGTATTTATTTTCTACTGTTCAAACTTCTTACTGAGAATATAAGGTATAGACTAAATATTACCTGAGTAACACCATCCAACTGTGGACATTAAAATTTAGAAGAATCTCAAAAATTGCTTATCACCTTTGTTCCATTCAATAAATTATTCTGTTTGTGGAAACTTCTTTTTAACAAAATATATATCTCTATCTCTAAAGAGGTTGCACCTGAACAAAATCATTCAAATATCTTTGCAGTCAGGTTTGCTAGTGTTATCAGAAGGTTTAAATTTGTGAGAAAGTAAGTTGGACCACAGAATGACAATGCAACATGTGGGGAGGCTGACTTGTGATAGCAGAAGAAAAGTTGATGGGGCATGATTTATGTTCACTTGGAAAGGCAACCAGAAAATCTGTGAAGATCTAGTTGGTGAGAAGGTTGACTTCTGAGTCAGGGGGACACAGATCATCTGGATAGTTGGGCACAGTAGTAGCAAATGAAATTTAATCCAGTCAAATATGAAGTATTGCACTTTGAGAAGTCTGGTAAAACACATGGCAAAATTTGCAGTGACCTTAGAGACATTGCTGTACAGAAGCATCTAGTGGTCCATGTCCATAGCTCACTGGGAGCACTGGTAGATAGGGTAGTGAATAAGGAATATACTATGCTTCCACTCATAGACTGAGGTAGAAGAATTGGGGCATCATATTTCTGCTGTAGAATACAATGGTTAGACAATGCTTGGAGTATTATGTATAGTTCTGGTCACACTCCGCAGGATATAGGAGCAATGGAGAGTGCAAAAATTATTCATCAGAATATTGCCCAGAATGGAAGGCTGTAGTTAATAAAGCTCAGATAGACTATGTTCATTGGAATGTAGGAGGCTGAGGAATGCCCTTTTGGATGGTATATAAAATCATGAAGAGCATATAAGGATAGATAACATTTCTTTCCTATGAAAATTTCTCACCAATGACTTTAAAAGTCCTCGCTAGAGATTATTAGAGTCATAGAATCATAGAGCACTACAGCACAGAAAAGGCCCTTTGACCTTTCTAGACCCTACCAAACTATTAATCTGCCTAATCCCATCTACCTGCACCTGGTCCCATTACCCTCCATACCCATCCGATTTATATACCTTTCCAAATTTCACTTATGTGTTGAAATAAAATCCAAATCCACCACTTTCACTGGCAGATCCTTCCACACTCTCAACACCTTCTGAGTGAAGGTGTTCCCCTTAAACAGTTCACCTTTCACCCTTAACCCATAAACAGTAGTTCCAGTCTCACCCAATATCAGTGGGAAATCTTGTTTGCATTTACCCTATTTATTCCCCTCATAATTTTGTATACCTCTATTAAATCTCTCCTTGTTCTTCTAAGCTCTAGGGTGTAAAATCCTAACCAATTAAACCTTTCCCTATAACTCATCACATCTAGTTCTGGCAACATCCTTTACATTTTCTGCACTCTTTCAAACTTATTGACTTCTTTCCTGCAGGTAAAATGAGCTATTTTTCTCGAGCTCAGCCATTTTTCACTTAGGTGTTGCTTGCAGCTTTTCTCAGGTAAATCCACTTGTTATGCTTACTTATTGTATTGAATCATTCATGGTAGAAAGGAAAAATGCAGAGCGTCAAGCTGAGATTTAAAAAAAATCTTATTTACAAAGCAAGTGAGATGAGAATTAAGGCAGGTAGTCAGGAGTCAACATGTAGTAAGATGTGACACCAAACTTACTTGGAGCTGAACAACTTGACAGGATTTTGGAAGACCAGGGGAGTCAAAGTGATCAGCATGGTAATACAGCAGTTAGTGCTTCTGTCCCATAGATTCATTGCTCTGGCTTCAATTTTGATTTTGAGTGCTGTCATTGTGCAGTCTGGATGTTTTCTCTATAACAGTGTGGATGTTCAAGTTTCCTCTCAAATCCAAAAAGCCTTCATGAATCTAATATCAATTCAGTAATGTAAGTTATCTCTAGTGAAAATGAGTTACAGAAAAAATGGATCAGGAATGGAATTGACTGGATCCTTTGCCAGGAGCCGACATAGATTTGGCAGGCCGGGTGGCGTAATTTTAAGTCATAGTAAAAATGTGAAAAGTCTATAGTTTTATATTTTAGAAATTGAAAAGCATGAGTTCTTCATGATTTATAGTTGGAAGAAATTTGACATGCATCTTTTAATATCATACAGACATTTAATCAGCAAAGCTGTGATAATTATATATGGCAAAACAGAATGTCATAAGATTATACTAATATTGTTCCCTTGAATGTCAACACAGTACAGGATTCAGATGAAAAAAGGAAGAATGTCTTTATGTTTAAAACTAAAGTGAAAGTAACAATAGAAATGGAGATAATGCTGAGCCTTTATAAGATACCAGTCAGGCTGCACTTGGAGTACTGTCAACAGTTTTGGGCGCCATATCTTAGAAAGGATGTATTGCCATTGGAGAGAGTCCAAATGAAATTCATGAGGATGATTCTGGGAATGAAGAGGTTGACATATGAAGTATGTTTGGCAGCTTTGTGCCTGTACTCACTGGAATTTAGAAGAATGTGTGGGGATCTTATTGAAACCTACCAAATATTGAAGAGACTAGATAAGGTGGATGTGGAGAGGATGTTTCCTATGGTGGGGGTATCCAGAATTAGACGACACAGCCTCAAAATTGAGGATGACCCTTCAGAACAAAGGTAAGGAGGATTCTTTTTAGCCAGAGAGTAGTAAATCTGTGGAATGCTCTGCCACAGACTACGGTAGGGGCCAAGTCCATGCTTATAGTTTCCTGATTGGTCATGGCATCAAAGAATATGGTGAGAATGAAAGATGTATGGAGTTGAGTGGGATCTGGGATCACCCATGATCGAATGGCAATGCAGACTGAATGGCCTAATTCTTCTCCATGTCTTATGGTCTAGCAGTGTGCCAGATATTGAAGGGTGTGAGGGAAAAGAAGTGAATGCAGTTACAGGGGAGAAGGTGCTTAAAAAGCTGAAAGACTTAAGCGTACATAAGTCACCCAGACCAGATGAACTTCACCCTAGGGTTCTGAAAGAGGCAGCAGAAGAGATTATGGAGGCATTAGTAAAGATCTGTCAAAAGTCATTGGACACTGGCATTGTGGCTGTGACTGGAAGGCTGCAAATGTTACTCCATTCTTTAAGAAAGGAGGAAGGTAGCAGAAAGGAAATTATAGACCAGTTAGTCTGAGCTTAGTGGTTGGGAAGATGTTGGAGTTATTTGTTAAAGATGAGGTTATGGAGTACATAGCGACGACACAGGACAAGATAGAACAAAGTCAGCATGGTTTCCTTAAGGGAAAATCTTGCCTGACGAATCTGTTAGAATTCTTTGAGGAGATTACAAGTAGGATAGATAAAGGGGATGCAGTGGATGTTGTATATTTCAGAAGACCTTGGACAAGGTGCCACACGTCAGGCTGCTTACAAAGTTAAGAGCCCATGGTATTACAGGAAAATTACTGGCATGGTTAGAGCATTGGCTGATTGGTAGAAGGCAGTGAATAGGAATAAAAGGATCCTTTTCTCATTGGCTGCCAGTGACTAGTGGTGTTCAGCAGGGGTTGGTGTTGAGACCACTCCTTTGATGCTGCATATCAATGATTTAGATGCGGGAATAGATAGCTTTGTTGCCAAGTTTGCAGATTGGTGTAGGGACAGGTAGTTTTGAGGAAACCGGTAGGCTGTAGAAGGACTTAGACAGATTAGGAGAATGGGCAAGAGAGGTGCAAATGAAATACAATATTGGAAAATGCATGGTAATGCACTTTGTTAATTGTGCAGACTGTTTCTAAACGGGGAGAAAATCCAAAAATCTGAAATGCAAAGGGACTTGGGAGTCCTTATGCAGAACAGCCTAAAGGTTAACTTGCAGGTTGAGTCAGTGCTGATGAAGGCAAACGCAGAATACTAGAGCGGAGATGTGATGCTGAGGCTTTGTAAGGCACTGATGAGGCCTCACCTTGAGTATTGTGAACAGTTTTGGCCTCCTCATCTTAGAAAAGATGTGCTGACATTGGAAAAGTTTCAGAGGAGGTTCACAAGGATGATTCTGAGAATGAAAGGGTTATCATATGAGGAATGTTTGATGACCCTGGGTCTGTACTCACTGGAATTTAGAAGGATGAGGGAGGATCTCATTGAAACCTTTCAAATGTAGAATGGCCTAGACAGAGTAGACAGGATGTTTCCCATGTTGGGGGAGTCTAGGACAAGAGGGCACATCCTCACGATAGAGGGGTGTCCATTTAAAACAGAGATGCAGAGAAATTTCTTTAGTTAAAGGGTGGTGAATTTGTGGAATTTGTTACCACAGGCAGTTGTGGAGTCATTGGATGTATTTAAGACAGAGATTGATAGTTTCTTGATTGGACACAGCATCAAAGGTTATGGGAAGAAGGCTGGGGTGTGGGGCTGGGGAGGGGAAGAAAGAATCAGCCATGATGGAATGGCAGAGGAGACTCAATGGGCTGAATGGCCTAATTCTGCTCCTATGTCTTATGGTCTTAATTAGTTACAAGGGTGTAATCAGGCTGCACAGGTCTGTATCAGTACAGCTTAGTACATGGACCAGTTTGATGTATGAGTACTTCTAAACGACCTAGCATTGCAAGTGTGGGAATTTTTACATATTTGTATGTTTGATCCCATTTTTGGAATTTACATTTTGCAATTGCTATTTACCAACTCATCTTAGACATTAACTTGTTCCTTTCACATTGTCAGTGGTAAATCATCTATTTGCTGGTGGCAGTTGCACTGTTGATTAACTAACTTCCTTGAGCAACTGTAGTAGCAACCCTAGATTTTTTAGGGCAGTTTTAGCTATTATAAATAATACTGGACAGACTCACAAAAGAATGCCTGTAAGCTGAATTCCACACTACTATATTTATGCACTTTGAAACTGGTAATTTTCAGCAAGTTAATTATTTACTACAACAAATACAGAAAATGCTGAAAATACTTAACAGCTCAGGGAAGAGACATAGTAAGTATTTCAGGTGAAGAATCTTTTTTTACTTATCTATTATGTCATGCAAAAAATTCAAAACTCCATGAATCATAGACAATTAACAGCTGCAGGAAATGCTTTCTGCTGAGACAATGCTGGTTGAAGTTGAGAGGTTGAGTAAAAATTGTCATCACTGTATTCAGTTTGAAGGCAGGCTTTCTCTGGATTGTGAATTTCAGCAGGTGTTTATTCTGCTGTACAGGAAAATGCAGCCAGAAGTGATTGAGTGACTACTGGACAATAAACAGCAAGTATATTGTTCAGAAGACCCCTTTAGGATACTATACTTTTGAATCATTATTGCTCTTGAATTATGATATGGGTGAGAGGATACTACAATCAAACCCCAAATCATAGCATATTGATACCAGTAAAACAAGCAGATAATGGAATGAAAACTATATGACAGAAGATGAGAAGGAATTTCTTTAGCTAGAGAGTGGTGAATCTGTGGAATTTGTTGCCACAGGTAGCTGTGGAGGCCAGGTCATTGAGTATATTTAAGGCAGAGGTTGATAGGTTCTTGATTAGTCAGGGCATAAAAGGTTACGGAGAGAAAGCAGGACTATGGGTTGCGAGGGAAAATGGATCAGTCATGATGAAATGGTGGAGCAGACTTGATGGGCCGAATAGCCCAATTCTGCTCCTATTTCTTATGGTCTTATGGTTTTGAGCGATGAAGAATGAGATTATGAACTAAGGTGTCAAAGGTGCAGGAATTTCTTGTTAACCCCAGTTGCCATATATGAGGACAGGTGTACCTGGAGAGACGGTTAGCAGGAAAAGTATTAGATTCTTTGGACATTTAGATCATTTCTGGGGAAAGTGCCCTTGTACTAATCACCCAGCTTGCACCTCAATAGAAACTTTTGAAAAAGTTTGTTAAAGCTATTGAGTTGGGTTTAAACTAGGCTGGTGGTGGATGGCAAGCAGAGCATAGATTGAGAATTCATCAGGGAATTTGGATGGAAGATCAAACATTAGAAAGGAGTCAAAAGAAAGAAAACTGGCTTTGCTAAAACTGTATAGCAAAATAGGGTGCTCCTCTACTGGCTGCATTAACAGATGCAAATATTCAGAAGTCAACCTCTAGATTATTTTACTTCCTTCATTGATAATGCCAGACAAGGTGGTGTGGAAAGAGGAGTTGAAATGGTTTGTAAATGGGAGCTCAATTTGTCCACTGAATGAGTGCAGGTGCTTGACAAAGTGTTTGTCTAGTCTGCACTTAGTCTCACCAATGTAGAGGAGGCTACATTATGAACACTAAATTCAATAGACAAGCTTGGAGGAGGTGTACAACGTGTGAATTTCTGTCTCAGCTTGGTTAGGTCCGTGGATGGTAGTACAGGAGGTGTAAGAACCAATGTTAGTTTTAACATTATTAGTAGTAAGCTTTCCACTGAGTGTTTTTAGTAAGTGAGTCACAGAAGATTAATTAAATTAATATACAAGGGTTAGGGTCATAATGAAATATATAAATGTTTTGCTAACTGATAGTATCAGCCAAGCAAGACCACAAAATATTAGAAGGAACCACAACATTGTTTCTTTAATTCTAGAAAATGCAATAGAGATGTATGAATGGAACATACCGAAAGCAAGTTGTTTAGCTTTAAAATGAAGTACTTAATATTACACAATTAATTTTACATAATTTAGCATTCATATAAAATGGTAAACCAGGGGCATTGGAATCCACTCCTTTTTTGCTATTTGGTCATATAATAGCTCATCTATATCTTTTTCACTTCTCTACCACTCTACCTTGGTTCAAAACTCTTACTTGATCCCAAATCTGAAATGGCTTTTCGAGGAAAAGCTTCAATCTCCTAGCTTCTGTAAGAAGAAAAATTTAATGACATCATACCAAAATAATTCAGCTCTATTTCAAAACAACCACATCCAAGACAACTATTTTTCTTTATTCATCATATGAAGTCCTTAATCATTTTAAATGCCTCACTTAGATACTTCAAATAATGGATGTCTTGTCTGTGCAACTTGCCTTCATAGCTTAACCTCTATGGTGAATGTAATGTTCCTTACATTCTAGATCTCTTATCAGATAGCTGTTTAAGAACAAAAACAAATTGTATGCACAAGGTCGATGTCCATATAAATTTCTCACTCTTGCATGGAAATTAAAAGGCCCATATTCCCTTACTGCAAGATAAAGATAATAGCCTTTACTAAATTTGATTTTTATTGTAAACTATACAGGACTGTGCAAAGAATCTCCCACCATACTGTAGATATACAAATTCCAGAATACCATTTAATAAAACACAGTTTTACTTAAGGAACCTATTTCTTTTGTTCCTTTATGTTTGAGTTCCAGATAGAAGTATCCTCCTCCTGCAATTACCTGAAACCATTTATTTGTGTGTTCAGACCCCTATCATGCTCCTGGCAAGTTTCTGGTATATGGTTACCTCTAACTGGCAGAGTCAACTGAAAGAGTGAAAAAGATTATAGCACTTGAGGTATGTTCACAGCTACTTAAGCATAAATTTGCACAATCTTTAATGTTGATTCAAAGGTCAATTCATCTAAAGTTAGGAATATCTCTGGCTGAGATGGCAAGATTTCATTAGTTGTGCCAAGTTGAGTGTGTTCATTTTAGTACAATTATTATTCCAAGCACAGGCATCAGTGATCACATTAATGACCTACAGCTGTAATAATCATGAATCAACTGAAACCTCTCTGGGTATTCATCATATCCTAATACTGGAATATTTCATATTGCTTGAACTTCAGTTTAAATTCAATTGATTGGGCTGTGATACATAATACATAAGCATCCAATTGAAGCCACATTCTTAATTCTTCATCAGCAAGTTATTAGAGCATAGTTCCATTAATAATCTTGACGCTTTATTGGCCATGTCATAGTCAGTGATAATAAAATTGTTACTATCATGAGTCAGTGGTGTTGGGGATAATGCCATGATGGAGAATTGACCATCAAACAGAGTACTCAATATCAGGATAAATGAGTCACTTTTGAACTTGTGATCAGTAACTAATGATCTTTGTGTGGCTTCAATTATTTGTAATTTATATTAATAAGTTGGATGCAGGGACCAAGTGTACTGTAGTCAAATTTGCTGATGATATTAAGCTGTATTAACAAGTTGTGAAGATAAGATAAGGAACTGCAATGAAATAAGTTAAGTGAGTGGTGAGATGTCAGATTGACTTCAATACTTACAACTTTCAGCTATCCACTTTGGAAAGAAGAATAAAATAGCAAACTATCATTTAGAAAGTGAAATTACAAATTGCTGCAGTGCAAAGGAATATGATATTCCAGTGCATGAATCAAAAAATATTAGCATTCAGATAGAGTAAGTAATTAGAAAGCCTGATGGAATATTGGGCTTTATTGCAAAAGGTATAGTGTATAAAAGTACATCGAGTAAAGAACAGTACTGCAAAGGAACAGGCCCTGATGTCTGTGCCATACATAGAGTCATACAGAAGCACAGAATAGAAACAGGCCCTTTGACCTATCTAGTCCATACCATAGCCATTTAAACTTGGCTGACACCAGGGCAGGAATGGATTCTCAATATTCCTGGATTTCAGTGCTTTAAAAGGGATAGGGAGGGGGTGGGAAGGGGAGGAGGGGTGACATTACTGGTCAGGGATACTATTACAGCTGTAGAAAGGGTGGGTAATGTAGCAGGATCCTCTTTTGAGACAGAATGGGTGGAAGTCAGGAACAGGAAGGGAGCAGTTACTCTACTGGGGGTATTCTGTAGGCCCCCTGGTAGCAGCAGAGATACCGAGGAGCAGATTGGGAGGCAGACTTTGGAAAGGTGGAAAAATAACAGGGTTGTTATCATGGGTGACTTTAACTTCCCTAATATTGATTGGCACTTGATTAGTTCCAAGGGTTTAGATGGGGCAGAGTTTTTTAAGTGTGTCCAGGATGGATTCCTGTCATAGTATGTTGACAGGCTGACTAGGGGGAATGCCATACTAGATCTAGTATTAGGTAACGAACCAGGTCAAGTCACAGATCTGTCAGTGGGTGAGCATCTGGGGGACAGTGATCACCGCTCTCTGACCTTTAGCATTATCATGGAAAAGGATAGAATCAGAGAGGACAGGAAAATTTTTAATTGGGGAAGGGCAAATTATGAGGCTATAAGGCTAGAACTTGCAGGTGTGAATTGGGATGATGTTTTTGCAGGGAAATGTACTATGGACATGTGGTCGATGTTTAGGGATATTTTGCAGGATGTTAGGGATAAATTTGTCCCGGTGAGGAAGATAAAGAATGGTAGGGTGAAGGAACCATGGGTGACAAGAGAAGTGGAAAATCTAGTCAGGTGGAAGAAGGCAGCATACACGAGGTTTAGGAAGCAAGGATCAGATGAGTCTATTGAGGAATATATGGTAGCAAGAAAGGAGCTTAAGAAGGGGCTGAGAAGAGCAAGAAGGGGACATGAGAAGGCCTTGGTAAGTAGGGTAAAGGAAAACCCCAAGGCATTCTTCAATTATGTGAAGAACAAAAGGATGACAGGAGTGAAGGTAGGACTGATTAGAGATAAAAGTGAGAAGATGTGCCTGGAGGCTGTGGAAGTGAGCGAGGTCCTCAATGAATACTTCTCTTCAGTATTCACCAATGAGAGGGAACTTGATGATGGTGAGGACAATATGAGTGAGGTTGATGTTCTGGAGCATGTTGATATTAAGGGAGAGGAGGTGTTGGAGTTGTTAAAATACATTAGGATGGATAAGTCCCCGGGGCCTGATGGAATATTCCCCAGGCTGCTCCATGAGGCAAGGGAATAGATTGCTGAGCCTCTGGCTAGGATCTTTATGTCCTCGTTGTCCACAGGAATGGTATCGGAGGATTGGAGGGAGGCGAATGTTGTCCCCTTGTTCAAAAAAGGTAGTAGGGATAGTCCGGGTAATTATAGACCAGTGAGCCTTACCTCTGTGGTGGGAAAGCTGTTGGAAAAGATTCTTAGAGATAGGATCTATGGGCATTTAGAGAATCATGGTCTGATCAGGGACAGTCAACATGGCTTTGTGAAGGGCAGATCGTGTCTAACAAGCCTGATTGAGTTCTTTGAAGAGGTAACCAGGCATATAGATGAGGGTAACACACACAAAATGCTGGTGGAACACAGCAGGCCAGGCAGCATTTATAAGGAGAAGCACTGTCGATGTTTTGGCTGAGACCCTTCGTCAGGACTAACTGAAAGGAAAGATAGTAAGAGATTTGAAAGTAGTGGGGGGAGGGGGAAATGCAAAATGATAGGAGTAGACCAGAGGGGGTGGGATGAAGCTAAGAGCTGGAAAGGTGATTGGCGAAAGTGATACAGAGCTGGAGAAGGGAAAAGATCATGGGACGGGAGGCCTCGGGAGAAAGAAAGGGGGGGGGAAGCACCAGAGGGAGATGCAGAACAGGCAGGGTGATGGGCAGAGAGAGAGAAGAAAAACAACTAAGTATGTCAGGGATTGGGTAAGAAAGGGAGGAGGGGCATTAACAGAAATTAGAGAAGTTATCCCTTGCAATCCTTTTGTTCTTAACGTATCTGTAGAATCCTTTCATATTCTTCTTCACCCTGTCTGCTAGAGCAACTTTCTGCCTTCTTTTAGCCTCTCCGATTTCTTTCTTAAGTGTTCTTTTGCATTTCTTGTACTCTATACACATGTCATTGTTCCTCTTTGCACCTCCTATTTTTCTCTTGACCAGTGTCTCAATATCACTTGAAAACCAAGGTTCCCTGCACTTATTATCTTTATTCTCTATTCTGATAGGCATATATAAGTTTTGTATTCTCAAAATTTGGTTTTTGAAGGCCTCCTACTTTTCAAGTACACTTTTGCCAGAAAGCAGCTGTCCCATTCCACGTTTTCCATATCATTCCTGATATCGTCAAAATTGGCCTTTCTTCAATTTAGAATCTCAACCTTTGGACCATACTTATCTTTTTTTCATATTTACTTAGAAGCTAATGACATTGTGGTCACAGGATGCAAAGCCTTCCACTACACAAACCTTTGTCACCTGGCCTGTCTCATCCCCTAATCACAGATTCAGTATCACACATTCTCTCATTGGAAATTGTATGTACTGATGAAGGAAACTTTCCCAAACACATTTGATAGACTCTATCCCACCTAGTCCTTCAACAGTATGGGATTCCCAGTCAATATGTGGAAAGTTAAAACCACCTACTATAATAGCCTCAGGTTTCTTGCAACAGTCCATGATGCCAGTTTTAACTAATCCCATTTACCTGCACATAATCTGTATCTCCTGCTTTCCCTGCCTGTTCATGTGCCTGTCTAAATGGCTCATAAGCATTGCTATTTCAAATGCTGCCGCCATTTCCCTGGCAGCCTGCGCCAGGTACCTAATATTTTCCGTGTGTAGAAGAAAAAAATCTTGCCTCATATATCTTCTTCAAACTTCCCTCCCCCTCCTAATGTTTAAAGCTTTGCTCTCTAGTATTTGATATTTCCTCTCTATCTACATTATGTCTCTCATAATTTTCCAAATATACTTTTATCGGGTCAACCCTTAGCCTCTGGTGCTGCGGAGAAAATAGTTCAGGTTTGTCTAACCTTTCCAGAGCTAATATTCTATATCCAGGCAATATCTTGGTAAACATCTTCTGTACCATCTCCAAAGTCTCCACAACTTTCCTATAATGACCAGAACTGTACATAATATAACACATCTGGTTTAACTTTTTTTTACATCTTTAAGTTTACAGAATGTTGGTGAGACCACAGATAGCAAAAAATTTGGTCTCTATCTGTAAGGAGATCTGCAATGAAAGATTTGGCATACAGAGAGGTTGAGCACATTGGATTCCTTCTCATTGAAGTACAAGAAAATGAGAGGTGAACTTTTTGAGGGGGCTTTGCAATTTGATACAGCAAAATGTTCCCTGAGTGGTTTTATGTAAAACAGGTGGCATTAATTTCATGTGTCACTTTATGGATATACAATCAATCTATGTGTATAAGCTATCATGTATTTTTATTTATTGTATTCTTTTTACTATTTTTGTGTTCTTTACTTTTTGTGGATTTTTTTTGAGCTGCAACTGATCTGGAGTAACAATTATTTCATTCCCCCTTACATTTATGTACAGGAAGTGACATTAAACAATCTTGAATTTTGAAAAAGATGCTTATTTAAGATGGTGCAGAGATTTATTTTATTGTAAAACCATAAATCTTTGAATTTCTCTGCTCCAGAGAACTGTGATGCAAAAAACATGCAGCATTTGGGTCCTTGATTGGATTAGTCATGTTCTTAATAAATGGCAGAGGAGGTTTCTGGGAAAACTGGCCTACTGTGGCTCTTGCTTCATAGTATTCATTAATTGCATTGGTTCATGGAAAATTTTACAAATTTGTACATATCTATTTTTATAGAAACTTGGGCATATCTTTACTTAAGAAAAACTACTGGAGGTCAAAGAGGATTCATGATGGGGAACAATGTTGCTCTATGCAATTTGTTTTGTTCTTTGGTCTGCTATCTTAGATAATTTTCTACTTTCATGATTCTAAGTTATAGTTAACTGAGAAATATGAGGTACTTCTCCTTTACTTTCTGAGTCAGTATTGGTGGTTCATCCCTCTCATATGAGAGACCCAGGTTCAGTACCAGTACTTTATGCACTGTGGTGCCAGTGTTGTATTGTTTGTGGCTGCTTGTGTGTGGCACAGTAGCACAGCTAGTAAAACTGGTGTATTATGGCTTCAGTAATCTGATTCAGCCTTAACCTTTATAGTTGTCTGTGCATTCTTCCTGTGGCCAAATACCCTGGTGGGTTTCACCTGGGTACTCTGGTTTACCCCAATCCCAAAGCTATATGGGTTGATATTTGGCCACAGTAAACTGGCCTTAGTTTGCAGGTGTGTGCTAGAATCTGTGCAAGTTGATGAGAATGTATTGTAGGGCTAGTATAATTGGGTCTTCACTGGCTGGCACAGGCTTGATTAGTCAAAAAGCTTGTTTCTGTACTATATGACTCCATTACTCAGAAGATCCAGGCCATACGGTTATGATCATAGCATGGCTTTTTGATTATTGAAACACATGATGAAATTATGTTAAAATCTGCAAAAAGCTTTTTCAGAATAATATTTAGTGGGATCATTCTTAGGGCTTTTTTATGCAGATCAAAATTCAGATGATCTATGTTTACAGAGTATAATGCCTACTATCTTGTGGAGAGGTATACGGGATTCTTTAATGTAGATTCTATTGGTCTATCAATTCTTTGAATGCCTTCAATTTCTCTCAATCCTATATCAGTTTGCTGTAAAATTATTACTAAAAACTCTACCTTGGATTCTTTTGTATTGTGCATGTATTCTTTTGTGAATTTTAAAATGGTCTTTTTCTTGATCCCAGACATTAACGAATGCCTGATGTCAGGAATGTGTCAAAATGCTAACTGCCTGAATACCAGAGGTAGCTACAGATGTACCTGTAATCCAGGATATATGTTGGATACTTCCAGGAGCCATTGCATCTGTAAGTAATAAACTGATTATTTTCTACTGCTTAAAATCTGTTACATATCATGATACAATTAAAGCCAACATTTGTTAGGTTCTTCTCATTCAGTTCTGATAACTTCTATGTTAAATAGACAACTATGAGAAAACCAGAATATCAGGGAGTCAGAATGTAGGTGAGAACATGCTTGTTGGCATTGCACCTGCTTTAGGAAGTGTTTTTAGATTTCATTTGGGAGTTTGTGAGCTCCGATGTACATTAAAATATCAGCACTAGTTCTTCAAAGGCAATAACAGATGGGCAAATAATCCCTTACTAATAATGTTCCTGTTCTGAAAAAAAGAATGAACAAACTAAAGGCTTTTAAAGTCTGGCATGTTGAAACTCTAAGCATCATAACTGTTAATCAAGTTTTTAGCCTTTTTCTTTTTAGTGTGGGTGCTACAGAAATTAGTGTTGCTGCTTCAAATCTCCACTGAGCTGGAACTTCTGCTGTCTATGTGGAATTTGCATGATCTCCCTGCCCATTTTCCTCCCACATCACAAAGATTTAATTGACTATATAAATAATCTCCAGTATAGGTGGGTGACTGAAGAGTCTGGGAAGAGAGGATAAGTTACAGAAAAGTATGTGAGGCTGTGAGGTTGCTCTGAGAGCTGGCATGTATATACTCTAGTATATACTCTATGTCATAAGGAAATATGAGAAATTAGATCATGGTTAATCTTGTTTTGTTTGTTCACTTTCTCATCCAATTCCAGGAACTCTTGATATTTTTACTGATTGAAACCATTAATTATGAATATTTTCAAGAATTCAGCATACACTATTTTCAGGAGCAAGGAATTCCAAAGTCTCATAATCCTCTGAGAAAAGATATTCTTCCCAGCATTGAGTTTAATGTTCAAAGTGCATTTATTAATAAAGTTTGTATGCAGTATACAACCCTGAGATTTGTCTTTTCCACAGACATCCGTGAAACAAAGAAAAACATGGAAAAATTATGCAAATGGCAACAAGAATATCAACCCAACAATAGTCATGTTATTGGCAAATTTAAGACGGCACTTGAGCTGTACTAGCCACACAGTCATGGGTGTGTAGTGAGTAGAGCAGTAGGCTAAGCATACACCTTTGAGGTGTGCTAGTGCTGTTTGTCAGCAAGAAGGAGATGTTATTTCTAATCTGCACAGACTATAGTCTCCTGGTGAGGAAGACAAGGAATCAGTTGCAGAAGGAGGTACAGAGGTTCAGGTTTTGGAGCTTGTTGGTTAGAAATGAGGACGTGTGATTGTTTTGAACACTGAGCGATAGTCAATAAACAGCAGACTAATGTAGGTATTGCTATTGTCCAGGTGATCCAAGGCCAAGTCAAGAACCAGTGGGATTGCATCTGCTGTAGACTAATTGCAGTGGATCCAGGACTCTGCTTAGGCAGGAGTCGATTCTAGCTATGACCAACTCCTCAAAGCTCTTCATCACAGTAGATATGAGTGCCACTGGGCAATAGTCATTGAGACAGCTCACCCTGCTCCTCTTGGTCACTGGTATGATTGTCATCCTTTTGAAGCTGGTGGGAACCTCTGACTGCGGCACTGAAAGATTGAAGATGTCCTTAAACACTTCTGCTGATTGGTTGGCACAGGTTTTCAAACCCCTACCAGGTATACTATCAGTGCCTGTTCTGGCATTAGCCTCCAAGACAGAGATCACTGGGTCACCAGATGCTGCATCCAGCCAAATTTAAAATCAAATAACTAATGAGTGTATAGGCTTTATTTTACTATATATCTTTCCTTGGTTTTAGTTTGTATTCTGCACAAAATTCTTCTGTTTGAATTTGCTCTTACCTGCAAGTAAATGCCTATTAAATACTCTCAGTTTCTATTATGATTATTAGAGTAATATTATCTAACATAACATCTGTCCTGTAATCACAGATAACCTGACCTCAATGAGGGTATGAAAAAAGGCCTTCAAATTTGAATGATTTACAACTGAGTTTTTTTTATACTGATCCTGCATCTGGTACAACTATCTGATGAAAACACATAGAACCATAGAACACTACAGCACAGTACAGGACCTTCAGCCATCCATGTTGTGCCGACCCATATAATCCTTAAAAAAAAGTACTAAACCCACACTACCCCGTAACCCTCCATTTTTCTTTCATCCATGTGCCTGTCCAAGAGGTTCTTAAATATCCCTAATGTTTTAGCCTCCACCACCATCCCTGGCAAGTCATTCCAACCACTCACAACTCTTTGTGTAAAAAAAACTTACCCCTGATGTCTCCCCTAAACTTCCCTTCCTTAATTTTGTACATATGCCTTCTTGTGTTTGCTATTGGTGCCCTGGGAAACAGGTACTGACTATCCACTCTATCTATGCCTCTCATAATCTTGTAGACCTCTATCAAGTCCCCTCTCATTCTTTTACGCTCCAAAGAGAAAAGTCCCAGCTCTGCTAACCTTGCTTCATATGACTTGTTCTCCAAACCAGGCAACATCCCGGTAAATCTCCTCTGCACCCTCTCCATAGCTTCCACATCCTTCCTATAATGAGGTGACCAGAATTGAACACAATACTCTAAGTGCGGTCTCACCAGAGATTTGTAGAGTTGCAACATGACCTCTCTACTCTTGAACTCAATCCCCCTATTAATGAAGCCTAGCATCCCCATAGGCCTTCTTAACTACCCTACCAACATGTGCAGCGACCTTGAGGGATGTATGGATTTGAACCCCAAGGTCCCTTTGTTCATCCACACTCTTAAGTAACTGACCATTAATCCTGTACTCAGTCTTCTGGTTTGCCCTTCCAAAATGCATCACTTCACACTTGTCCAGATTGAACTCCATCTACTATTTTTCTTCCTAACTCTGCAGCCTGTCTATATCCTCTTGTAACCTTTGACTACCTACAGCTCCATCCACAACTCCTCCAATCTTCGTGTCATCCACAAACTTATTCACCATCCTTCATACATCCAGGTCATTTATAAAAATCACAAATAGCAGGGGTCCCAGGACAGATCCCTGCAGCACTCCACTAGTCACCGACCTCCAGGCAGAATACTTTCCTTCCACAACTACCCTCTGCTTTCTTCCTTTAAGCCAATTTTTTATCCAAACAGCCAAGGTTCCACTTATCCCATGCCTCATGATTTTCTGGATGAGTCTCTCATAAGGAACCTTGTCAAATGCTTTGCTAAAGTCCATGTAGACCACATCCATTGCCCTACCCTCATCAATTTCTTTTGTTACCTCTTCAAAAAACTCAATCAGGCTCGTGAGGCACGATCTTCCCTTCACAAAGCCATGTTGACTATCCATGAGTAGACTGTACTTCTCCAAATGCTCATAGATCCTATCCTTAAGAATCCTTTCCAACAGTTTGCATACCACTGACGTAAGACTCACCGGTCTATAGTTCCCAGGTGTCTCCCTAATACCTTTTTTAAACAAGGGAACTACATTTGCCATTCTCCAGTCCTTCGGCACTTCCCCTGCAGCCAAAGAGGTTCAAAGATCATGGCTAATGCTCCTGCGATCTCTTCTCTCAATTCCCACAACTACCTGAGGTGTATCATATCTGGCCCTGGGGATTTATCAATCTTAATGTTTTTAAGAAGATCCAGCACTTCTTCCTTAAACTCCACATTGTCCAGCACATAGGCCCACTCAACTTCGACCTCATCCTGATCAAGATCCTTTCCACTTGTGAATACTGAAGCAAAGTATTCATTTAGGACCTCCCCAACTTCCTCCGCCTCCAGGCACATGTTGCCCTTTTTATCCTTTAGCAGTCCCACCTAATGTTCCCACATAATGTTGGAAATCCTCTGTGAATCAGATAGCATTTCTGAAGAGAAAAGCAGAGGTAGAATTTCAAATGAGCAATATTTCATAGGCATATTCTAGTTTATCTGTTTGATCAACCAAAGGTGTTACTATGTTTTTCAAATGTCTATTTTATGATCGCAAAGCACTACTGGACATTAAGAATTTCAAGTACTGCAGATCAAACCATCAGAGAGTTTCCCATTGGCGATGGCGGTAGAGGAGCTGGACTTGGTGCATACTGTGTTGCTGCCTTCTATAGAGAGGGTCCGAGTCAGTGCGGGAAGGCAGTGTGCAGTTGAACAATGAGTAATTATCTTAGTCATTTTTCTGTGATTCTGACCCTGCTGGACATTGGTAATGTGGAATGCTGCAAGCATGGTTCACTGATTTATTGGCAGGAATAATGTCAGGTGAGTTGTGTGGACTCATTTGTAGCTTGGACAAGGCCTCATGCCATGGTGTCATCTGTTGGAGCCGTCCACGGGAGGTGATGCTGGAGGCTGTGTGGCTCAGTGTCCATGCTAGTGTCAGTGCTGCCTCCAGTGTTTGCTCAATTGAAGACAAGCTGGGCTGTGTTCGTCTGCAGACCGCTGTGGGCTTCTTCTCGTCGGCAGCATAAACAGACTCAGGGACTCGGATTATATTATATTTTTATGTGTGACTGTACATTTACTGCACATCTTATATGTGCTATATGTGCCTTGTGCTGTGTATGAATGTTGGTACCCTGTTTTGCATCTTAGCCCTGGGAGTTTTGTTTGACTATATTTATGGATATTTGTGTATGTGTGAATGACAATTAAACTTGAACTTGAACTAGTCATTTTCCCTCTAGTTACAACTCCTCCAATATGATCACTGACAGCTATGGGTCAAATACTTGGGCAGTTATAAGTAAAGACTTGAAAATTGCCAACATCTGGTCATTTTACTATCCATTACTCTAGATCTAGTATTTAAACATTAATAAAAATAATTTTGGATAATTATAAATATTCTAAGCACTGAGAACTATTATGCATATACTCTGAAGCTACTGTTAGCCTTCAAATGGAAATTAATCAATTATTTTAGCCCTTAGATACTTGGCACATAAATGGCAGCAAGTTAATATCTTAGTTCTCCTCATTGCAAGTCCAAATCTAAGAAAAGATGCAAATTGATGCTCAGGACACTGGAGTTCTGTTTTCCTTCAGATACCTCCATTTGTTATTGCTCATTCATATTCAAAAGAGAGTTTTCGATACATTAGTCTTCATAAATCAGAACATTGAGCACAGGAGCTGAGATGTTATGTTGAAGCTATATATGATGTTGTTGGAGTATTGTGTACAGTACTTTCAATAAACTTAAAAGAGGACAGAGAAAATGAATAAGAACGTTGCCAGGGCCTGAGGACTTGAGTTATAGGAAAGGTTGAATTGGCTAGGACATATATTCCCTGGACCTCAGAGGAATGAGGAGAGTTTTGATAGTGGTATAGAAAATAATGAGGGGTATAGATAAGGTTAAGTTGCTTGCAGGATTTTTTCCCCTCAGGTTGGGTGAGATAAGAACTAAAGGTCATAGATTTGAGGTGAAAGAGGAAGTATATAAGGGGAATTTGTGGAGGAACAACTTAACCACAGGATGGTGCAAGTGTGGAACAAGTTACCAGCAGAAGTGGTAGATGCAAATTCAATTGTAATACTGAAAAGAAGTTTGGATAGGTATATTGATGGAAGAAGTATGGTGGGCTATAGTCTGGGTGCAAATAGATGGGACACTGCAGAAGATGGATGGGATGGACAAGATGGACTAAAGGGTCTGTTTCTATGCTGTGACTCTTTGACTCTGTATTCTCCACTTATCCTACTTATTTTTCTATTGTAATCCCCTGACGTTGACACATCTTAACTGATGTTCATTTTGAAAGTGTTTTACTGTGCATTGTTACCTCAATAGACTAACCAAGGGCTACTTCTAGTTTGTGTGATTCAAAAGGAAATCTCAATTTTGTCAGATACTTTGGTTGGGTGCAGGTGTGGTGGGAGGTCAGGTGAGAGCTAGGTTGTGGTAAGGAACATGGCCTTCAAAATTTAACACCTAAACACAAGGCAAAGGATAAAGACCAAGAGGATAGCTTCCACTTTCAAAACCAATGCTTGCCACAATGTTTCTGAGATTCTGAAAATCAGAGAATGAAGGTGAAGGCATTTTCAAAAATTCAGCAATACAGAAATATTTCTGATATTCTCCCTAGTCTAATTTAAAAGTATTACGCCTAGAAATCAGATCAGACCCATTTATATTCAGTGAAATGTTGAAAATGGCAACTATAGAAGGAGTCTCCTTGTTGTCGGGCACAGTGAAAGTCATCATCAGGCTTCTCCCCAGCCATCTTCTCCCTGTACCAAAGTGAAGCTTCCCAAATTGCAGCGTGAATTTTGTTTTATCAAGAGCCACAGTGGTCATGATTTTAAGCACATAAAAGCTCACAAAAATTGCAAGGACCAGCACCAGACAACATCTTCACCAAAGCCTTTGGCTCTATCGTGAAAATCTTTGGAGCTCCATCATCAAATTTAGCTGCCATTTCCATCATAGATTTGCTGCATAATAATATGCAAGCCATGATACTACCCAATTAGATCAGTACAAGAAAAATCTCCATGAGGACTGGTGTCTAACAAGAGTGCATCATTGTGGCAATATTTTTTAAAATCTTTCTTTCTGCAGTGTAACATGCCAACTCACACGCTACCCTTGGACAATAAAGGTTCATGATAAGACTCCGAAAAACCACGTTTTAGATCTTGGCAGCCAGCTTCCAATGAAGGCAGGCATTGATAATGAAATTCATCACAGCCTTTAATATGCCAGCACAGGCTCTGTGCAATTGAGGGAAAGAGATAACAGCTTCAGATTTGGCTCTGAACTCTTGGAGTACTCAGCAGCAGTGGTCCCTGCTCTTGTATATGATCTTAGGATCTGAACTACTTATATCCAGCAGTCTGAAGCACTGGAAAAATAGAAGTATGTGCTATTGCTGCAACATCTTTCAAATTCACTGGAAAGATAAACCATTCAATGTCAGTATTCTATCCCAGGCCAACTTCTATTGTACTGCGTCTCTGGTTACTTTTAATGGACTTGCATTTGCTCACTCTTGTGTCTGACAGTGAACTCAGGAAGCACAAACTCTATTCAAATCTCTCTGAGGAGATTACAAAACAGAGGAAAAAATTTGAAGTGTTTGCACAATATCTTCTTTAAAATGTAACACCCCCTTTGTTGGTGAAAAAATGACAACACCTTGCAGGCAGTTTACAATACTTCTATATATATATATACTTCTTTAGAACTACTCTTACTGCAGTCTGCAGTCTGTAGTTTCCCTTTAAGTAACATAGTTTTGAACCATCTTAATGAACTAGGGATTTCACAATCTTTTGAAGATCCCAATGGACTTAACTCTCATGAATGTAAGTATATCATCATTAAGTGGTTGAAGGTACATCGCCATGGCTGTAAAAGAAGGAGGAGGGGAAGACTCCAAGCAAACCAAAACATCAGAGCATGAAACTTCCTCTAACAGTTTAATGGTTGCTTGTCTTTGGTATCCAGCAATGGCAATTAGATTTCTGCAGTCCTTTTGTGTGTCCATAGGTGGCTGCTGTGTTCAAGTTGTGAGCAACATAGATGTCCACAGTAAGGACATGAAACATGTGCTGGATCTGGAAGTGGAGCTGCAGCTATTGCTTTACTTCTTTGTCAGGCACCGCACAAGGCTTGCTAGCCACTCCGGTCTTGCGCACTCTGTTCCAGCCATTTTGGTACAAGCCCAGCATGCGTAATGTTAGCTTTCATGTTATCTTTGACATTCTTATGGGACCTGCCTTGATCCATCTTGCCCAGCAAAAGCCCACCACTTATAGCTGCTTGGAGATTTGGGAGTCCTTCATGCATATGACAGGCCCTGTCCACTAAAGCTGTGATTTTGCAATCATAGCCTCAACTCTCATGGTCCTTGCCCTGTTGAGGGCCTCTAGGTTTGTGACTAGGTCCTACCAAGAGATGCCATCAGCAAACAAGAAACAACCTACTCTGATGCCTTTCAAATCATTGATGGGGAATTCAATCAGGCTTGTTTGAAGAAATCTCTACCCAATTATCATCAAAATATTATCTGCAGCTTGAGGGGTCCCAAGACACTCGACCACTGCTATACTACTATAAGGAATGCCTGCTGTTCAATCTATAGACCCCATTTTGGGAAATTGTCCTTCTACCTGCATACAAACAGAGGTTAAAGTGATATCTACCTTAGCTTAATTCATGGATATTACATACAGTACACGTGAAAATAACCAGTGGCACCAGGACAAGCCAACCAAGGGTACAGGGAAATTTTAAATAATAGGATGATAAAGGGAAGCTGCTGACAATCACGGGTGGCAATGGGTGGTGCTGAATGGTTGTTCTCAATGTAGAAGATGAACAGCAGCATTCCTCTAGGGCTGATGTTAAGAATAGAAGCCACAATTTAAATTTACAGTCATCTGAACAGTGAAGATAATAATGATAAATTGCAACAGGATATAAACAGTCTGGTAAATGAAGGGGCACAAGACAGGTTAATGTAAAGTAATGCAGTGAGGATGCATTTTGAGAAGATGAATCTGAAGAGGCAGTATAGGACAAAGGACACTTCTAAACTGTCTGAAGGAGCAAAGGGATTGAGGGAATGAATAGCATAAAGCGGTGGGTTACAAGTACACAAATCATTGTAAAGTGCAGGACGGGTTGAGAAAGCAGTTAAGACACACACAATTCTGTGATTTATCAATAGAAGAAGAATATTAAGGCCAATTCTTTAAAAAATACTTTTGGCTTCAATTGGTGTGTTCTTTCATTTCTGGTTACTTCAATAAAGAGAAAGTCCAGAAGAATCAACCTGAGGTGAGAGGTTACTTTACGGGGATATCTCAGATACTAAATCTGTTTTCCATAGAGAAGGTTATCGGGAGATCTAATATATGTCATGTTGAATCTTTGTAAACTTTAACAAAAAGTAGAGGCACTACCATGTTCTCTTCACTATCGCACTTATGTGCTGAACCAAGGACAGGTCCTCTGAAATGATAACACCAAGAAATTTACAGTTACTGACCCTCTCCACTTCTGATCTCCTGATGAGGACTGGCTCATGGATCTCGGGTTTCCTCCTCCTGAAGACAACAATCTGCTCTTTGGTCATGCTGACTTTGAGGTAAAGGTTGTTGAATACGTACACAACGCTGGAAGAACTCAGCAAGTCAGGCAGCATCCATGAGAAAAGAGTATCCAACGTTTCGGGCTGTGATCCTTCATCAGGAATGGGCGGGAAGAGAGGGCCGAAGCCCAGTAATAGAGATAGGGGAGGGGGTAGGGCCTAGAGGCGCTAGGTGGAAAACCAATCAGAGGAAAGATAAAGGGGGGAGGGGATAAGCATGAAAGAACTGTAGAGATAAAGAAGCAGAAAGTTGAAAGGGGAGAGAGGCAGAGAGGGACCTGGGATAGGGGAGGGGGAGGGAATTACCGGAAATTGGAGAATTCAGTGTTCATACCACCAGGCTGGAGGATACCCAGATGGTAGATGAGGTGTTGCTCCTCCAACCTGAGTTTGGCCTCATCATGGCAGTAGAGGAGGCCATGTATGGACATATCTAGATGGGAATGAGAGGCAGAGTTGAAGTGGGTGGCAACCGGGAGGTCCTGTCTATTGTGACAGACGGAGTGTAGGTGCTCGACGAAGCGGTCCCCCAATCTGCATTGGGTCTCGCCGATGTAGAGGAGACCGCACCGGGAGCACCAGATGCAATAGACGACTCCAGCAGACTTGCAGGTGAAGTGTTGCCTCACCTGGAAGGACTGTCTGGGGCCCGGAATGGTGGTAAGGGGGAAGGTGTGGGGACAGGTGTAGTATTTGCCTGAAATGTTGGCTACTCTTTTCTCACGGATGCTGCCTGACTTGCTGAGATCTTCCAGCATTGTGTACGTATTTTTGTGTTTAGGTAAAGGTTGTTGTTGTTGCTGCGGCACCACTCAGCTAGATTTTCAAACTTCTTCCTCTATGCTGATTCATCACCACTTTTGATTCAACCGACAACAGGACATTCCAAGAGTCTGTCCAGATTAGTCACCATTACTATATAGGTAAACACAGTATACCATCACATCCAAAGCATGATGCATAGTATATTATAAGTGATATTATCTGTAAATTATTTATCATAAATGTAAAAAATAAATTTAAAATTCTGAATAATTTGAGATGCTGGAGATAAATTATCTAAAGTCTTTCTCTTCAAATCAATTTTCAAAATAATTTTGTAATTTGTTTTTCTTTACAGCGGACAAGGCAGTTTCTGCTGAACTGGGACCCTGTTTCAGATCAGTATCCAATGGAAACTGTTCTCTGCCTCTCTCTCAGCAAATTGCAAAGCAGATTTGTTGTTGTAGCCGTGTGGGCAAAGGATGGGGTAAAAACTGTGAAAAGTGTCCACTTCCTGGCTCAGGTAATGTCTGTTAGACATTCTGTCAAATTATTATGATTGCCAAATTGTTATGATTATATGTGTATATTAAATTAAATTAAATAAGTAGCACCAAAAGAGAACAAAAAAAAAGGTGAGGCAGTGTACATTGTCCATTCAGAAATTCAGGCAACTAAAACTGTCATTAAGAAGATAAAGATGAAATATGAAAGTAAGTTAGCCAATAATATTAAAGAGAGGCAAACTGACAGTTCCTTCAGATAAAGTGTAAAAGAGAGGCAAATGTTGATGTCAGAGCACTGGGAAATGATCCCTTGGAGGTTGTAATGGGGGAACAAGGAAATGGCTGATGAATTAAATATGTATTTTCTATCTGTCTTCATTGTAGAAGACACTAGCAATATGGTGAAAGTTCCAGGAGTTAGGGGTCATGAAGTGTGTGAAGTTACTATTACTAGGCGGAAGCTTCTTGCAAACTGAATGGTCAAGAGGTAGATAAGTCACCTGGACCAGATGGTGTCCACCCCAGGATATTGAAAGGTGGCTGAAGAAATTTTGGGGGCATTTGTAATGATTTTTCGAGAATCTCTAGATTCTGGAATGGTTCTGAAAGACTGGAAAATTGCAAATGTCTGACCATTCTTCAAGAAGGGGGAGAGGCAGAAGAAAGGAAATTACAGGCCAGTTAGTCTGTTGTATTTTCACTATCAATTTTTTGGCCTTACTGATGTTGAATGCCAGATTGTCATTGCAACACCACTCAACCAGCTGATGTATCTCTCTCAAGTATGCCTCCTCATCACCATCTGAAATTCTGCCAAAGGTAGTTGTGTCATCAGCAAATTAATGGACTATGTTTGAGCTGTGCTGAGCCACACAGTCGTGGGTGTAGAGAGAGAAGAGCAATAGACCTCAATAGACTTGAGGTGTGCCAGTGTTGATCGTCAGTGAGGATGAGATATTATTTCCAATCTTCACTGACTGTGGTTTCCCATGGAGAACCAAGTCAAGGATCCGCTTGCAGAGGGAGGTACAAAGGCCTAGGGTTTGTAGTTTGTTGGTTAGTACTGAAGGTATGATGGTGTTGAACACTGAAAATCAAATGAAAATCAATTTCTAATGGATCTTTTATAGTGTCTGGTTACAGAGAGAAGTGTGGCTGAAATTTATTGATTCAGTCTAGACTTTTCAATCTGGTTTCCACATTAAATGACTAAAGCTGTAAAAGAAAAATGAAATTGAGCTCAATGAATGTTGTTGAGCCTTTCTACATAAACACTCCTTGCTGAAAGTTTCTCTTGAAATTATTTGGCAACATATTGGCACCTACTTGCATGTAACCCTCCCTGCCATTCCTGTCTGCTCTGTAAAATATATTTAAGATTGGATTCAAGATCATTTTTATATCAGTTACTACTTTGCTCCAGAGTACAACTGCCCTTGTTTTGTAGGTGAATGAAGTAATCTCAAAGTCAGATATATTGATATATGGACAAGTTAATGCACTTAAGAACACTTTATTAGGTGCTTCCTGCACTCAGTAAAGTGATCACTGGGTGTATGTTTGTGGCCGCCTGCTGCTGTAGCCCATTCACTTCAAGGTTTGACATGTTTTGCATTCAAAGATGCTCTTCTGCACAGCTACAGAAAACAAGCGAAGAAGAAATGGTATACTAATTCTGTTTCCTCCTCTTAGTTCAAGAAAACAATGAAATGCCGTGCTACCACCACCATCTGTTCCAGAACGTCATGACAGCGTTTTTAAAAAGCGCCAGTTACCCTGTACACACTACACCGCCCAGCTGGCATTTTCCAATTTACACACTCTGGAGAGCGTTTAGAAAAGCTCTGTTTTCGGGGTGGGGGGGAACGCCATTTCAGTGTGGACAGAGGGTCAAAATGAAGAGAAAAAGCTTCCGTTACGGATTTATCTGGTCTAGTGTGGATGAGGTGTAAGTTTCAAAAATATATGCATTGTTACAATGTTGCAGTGGCCTTGCAATGTTTGTCTTGTATTGGAGCTCGGCATTTAACTTGAAACCAGACAAAAGATTCATTTCTGCCTAGGGAACAAAAAAATCAAAAAACAGGTGCTAGAGTAGTAAAAATTGTAACAGTATAATTTATATAATAACAATATAATTTTTTAACAATCATTTTTATCCAAACATTTATTGTTTCAACAATTTGATAGCTGATGTTTTGCATATTCCTGTTTCTAATTTCAACTAATTTAGAATTTCCTTTGATTTCAGTCGTTTTCAATGAAATCTGCCCAGCGGGTCATGGTTATCATTACTCCAGGTCTCATGTCCAGATCTTGATGAGACCTGCTGAAGAAGAGGAAATAACTCATGTTTCTCTAGAACAGTATTTTGACAATCAGCAGAATGCTGTCAAGGATTCCAAGTTACCTTCAAAGGAAGAAAATGATGTAAGCTTAGAAAGATGTAAGTACCAAATTTAGATTGGCCACTCACAATTTCTATATGCTATATTTGTGCCTGGAGAGAAATTCAAATTTACACTAGGCTATCAAGATGAGAACCCTCCCTATAATTTTTCCCAGAATTAACTTGGGAGAAAGAGAATAATTTTGATTGACTTATAAAGGGGGCTTTACTTAGCATTAAGGAACACTGCTTCATAATTATGAATGCCAGTTCCTGAATTCATAAACTTCATAAAAATATGTTCAATTATAAATTAATTTTCATTCATAAACCGGATCCAAATGATAAAAGTAGCACAGTAATGTAAATACTATATATAATGAGATAGTAACTTTTACAAATATCTGAAATATTTCCACTCAATGATAAACTAAACAATTATTTTAAACTGTTGCTCTTTTCTTTTAAATTTCTTAATATAGAACATAGAACACTACAACACAGGAACAGGCCCATTGGCACATGATGCCTGTGCCTACCACAGTATCAGATTAAACTAATCCCATCCGCCTGCACATGATCCATATCCCTCCATTCCTTGCACATAATTGGTTCATTGTTGTCATGTACTGAAATATACTGTCGTGTAAACCTTTTTGTGCATGCCATCAATACGGAGGTGTATTAAATTAGTACAACAGAAAAAAAGCACTGCAGAATATAATCTTACAGTTACAAAGAACATGCAGGTAGGCAGATAAAAAGCAAAGCCTTGACGATGTAGACTGAGAAGCAGGCTTAAACTTATATTGTTCATTCTTACAGCCTTGTAATTGAGATTTAATAGAGTAGGTTTAAAAGAATAGTGATAGAGAGCCATGATGCTGGTAAGATTATGATGTCAGTAGTTGGTAAATTTCCATCTTCCTCAGAACATAACTGGTACAACTCTTCATTGTCATCATTGACAGTATTCTCACATCAGCCATTACTGTCTGGGTTGGTGCAACATCCTCTCACAATATAAGAAAACTACAGCAATCTGTCATGTCAGTAGAAAAAGTTATTGGCAGCATCACTGCTGGGCTTGTGTGCATCCAGGACAAAGAAACAGGCAGGAAAAATCATTGTGGACACTACCCATCCTGCAAACTGCCTTTTCCAAAAGTTCTCTTCTTTTGGAGAGACCTATTAAAACAAAAACTTCACAGCATCTTAAATATTTCTTCCCCCAGGAAGTTAATCTGATCAACATTCTAGTTAGCCTCCCCATCCCCCTTCTATCTATTACCCCATCACTGGATGTACTGTAAACACTTTAAACCACATTTTTATAATACTGTTTACTTTGTGAATACATACTGGTATTTATGTCCATTTTATTCTGTATCCATAGTTTAATCTCTAACTATATATTTATATAATTCTTTATTCTTTATAATTGTTGAAAGTTGTTTTTTATTTGCATGTCATGCTCTGACCAACACACCACAGTGAATTCCTGATATGTACATGCAAAAGTATATGGCAAATTAAACTGACCCTTATTCCTTGATGGTGAGAGAGGCAGGATTGTAAAGTTGGTGAATAGTAATGAGAGTAATATTTTGGAAAAGAAAATAACAATTAATTTTGTTTTGACATGTTAGATTTAAATCAAAACATGAACTTTACAAGCATATCATATTTTTATACTATGAATATCTTAAAAATATTTTATTAGTGTTATTACTCTGTTATAAACTGAGAAGAAGTTTTTCTTAATATGGGCCTTTGACAAAGGAAGTTTCATATCTAAATGCTTGGAATAAAGACAAGACAGTTCCTTTTTCCTGGAAAGGTCTTCACATGTCACAGTTATAAATTTTGAAAGATAAAAAGGTAATAATTAATAGACAGAAATGAAATTTTAGAGTCTGGTACTTATTAAAGACAAATTATTTAACAGTTGATGAATTAGTAATGAATCCAGGAGTGTGCTGGGTATGATCTGAGCTTGCTAATCTCAAAGTAATTCAAAAAAGAGAATCTGTCCATCATGCAGTATACAGAAAGGAACATGAAATTACGTTATTTTGAGAGGTAAGTACATAAACAAACATATAGTTTTTGTGTTTGGTACTTTAGATTCATGGGGATAATAATGGCTTAATTAAATAACTATAAACTAGAAATTACTGTGTATTACTACTTTATCATATTTATGAATCTGCGATTATGTACTTTTTTTAGACATTTTCTTGCATTCTTTGTTCTATATTGTTTTGGACTTCCATGAAACCTGATTTTAAATTACTCTAAAATTCAACAGGTTTTAATAAACAATTTACTATTGTGTACTTTAAAAAAATAGTTGTAAAATTCAAGTATTTTATTTATGGCAGTTAACGGTACATTTGCACTTCAGATTTTGTCATTTCCAACTTTAAATTAACTGCGTAGAGCAGTGCAAATCTGGAATGAAGAACTAACTTGACTCTGGAATAAACTTCTCTTCCAATATGGAGCTTAATTTCATACTGGGATTAGATGGGGTGCTAGCTTCAGATTTAAAGTAGAACAAACTATGTTGATAGACTAAAATCACTTTTCTTCAGTGCTGCAGATTGGTAGAAAGTTCAGTCACCTGCCTTGTAAGTAACAGATACTGTAATACTCAGCACATAATTTATATTTGCCAGGCACTCTTTAGTCAAGTGACCTTTCCAGTAAATCAGAAATATACCTCCTAAGTATGTTGTACCACACACAAAATGCTGGAGGAACTCAACAGGTTGGGCAGTATATATGGAAATGAATAACAGTCAATGTTTTGGGTGACCCTTCTTCAGAACTGGAAAGGAAGGGGGTGAGACAGGTGGGGGGTTTAGGAGGACAAGTTAGAAGGTGATAGGTGAAACTAGGTGGGTGGGAAAGGTAAAAAGTTGGTGCAGAAGGAATATGATAGGAGAGGAGAATGAACTATGGAGAATGGGAAGAAGGAAGAACACCAAGTGGAGGTGATTGGCAGATGAGGAGAAGAGACAAGAGGCCAGAGTAAGGTTAGAGCAGAAGAGGAAAACGGGAAGAGAAAAGAAAAAATAATAATTACCAGAATAGAAACTGATGTTCATGCCATCAGATCGGAGGCTACCGAATTGAAATACAAGGTGTTGCCTCTCCACCCTGAGAGTGGCCTCCCTGTTGCAAAAGAGGAGGCCATGGACCAACATATCAGAATATGTATGGAGATAGGAATTAAAACAGTCAGCCATTGGGAATTTACACTTCTGGTGGATAGAGCAGAGTTGCTCCACAAAGCACCTTTGTAGAGGAGGCCACATCGGGAGTACTGGATACAATAGACAACCCCAGCAGATTCACAGGTGAAATGTTGCATCACCTGGTAGGACTTGTTTGGGGCACTAACTGGAGGTGAGGGAGAAAGTGAATACTTCTGCCACTTGCACGGACCTGTGACCATTCGGAAATTGGTGGGGAGGGACGAATGGACTAGGGAGGGATCCCTGTGGAAAACGGAGTGCTGGGTAATGTAAAGATGTAGTTGCTGGTAGGATCCCATTGAAGATGGCGGAAATTGTGGAGTATGATGTGTTGGGTGTGGAGGCTCATGAAGTGGTAGGTGATGACAAGCAGAAGTCTATCTCTATTAAGGCAGCAGGAAAATGGGATGAGGATGGATGTCTGGGAAATGGAGGAATGCAGGGGAGGTCAACATTAATAGTGGAGGAAGGAAAACCATGTTCTTTGAAGAAGGAGGATATCTCTGATGTCCAGGAAAACCTCATTGTGGGAACAGATGGAGTGGAAACAAAGGGAAGAGATTTAGTCATGATAGCTATGCAAATCAATAAGCTTATAAAAGATGTCAGTAGACAGTTTGTCTCTGGAATGGAGACTGAGAGATTGAGGTAGAGGAGACAGCTGTCAGAAATGGACCAAACAAATTTAAAGGCTGGGTGAAAATTGGAGGCAAAGTAATGCAGTCATCAGTGTAGCACAGAAAAGGTTGGGGAGCATTACCAGGGAAGGCTTAGAACATGGTCTGCTCCACATAGCCAATGAAAAGGCAGCCATATCTGCGTCCCATGCAGGTGGACATGGCTACCCCTTGAATTTGGAGAAAGTGGGAGGAGCCAAATGAGAAATTGTTGAGGATGAAGATCAGTTCTGCTTAATGAAAGAGGGTGTTGTCAAGAAAGAATCAGAGACCTTTAAGGCCGCCTTCTTTGGGGATAGTAGTGTATAGGGACTAAACTTCCATGGAGAAAATGAGGCGGTCAGAGCCAGAGAATTGAAAGTCATTGAGGAGATCAACTAGCATGTAAAGAGTCGTGGATGTCAGTGGGAAGGGACTGAACCAAGGGGAATAGAATGGTGTTGAAGTATGTGGACACAGGTTCAGTGGAGTAAGAGGAAGCAGAGACAATGGGCCTACTTGGACAGTCAGGTTTCTGGATCTTCGGTAGGAGGTAGTAACGAGCACTGCGGTGTAAGGAAACTGTGAGTTTGGTGGCAGTGGATGTGTGATGGTGTCAGAAACAATTTTCTGATGGTCCGGAGTGGGGTCCTTTTTGAGGGATAAGTAAGTGGAGATGTCTGAAAGTTGCCCCCTGGCCTCAGGAAGGTTGAAGTCAGTTCTCTACATTATAACAGCTCCCCTTTGTCTGCAGATATGATACTAAGATTGGGATTGGTGCTAAGAGAGTAGAAACAAGCGTGTTCAGAGGGGGTAAAGTTCAAGGAGAGATGAGTACTGAATTTGAGCTGGTTGATATTTTGTCAGCAATTAGAGATGGAAAGATCCAGAGCAGGCATAGTGGGGAATCTAAGAAGAGGAAAAGTTTGGAGACAGGTGAAGGGGTCATTGATGCAGGGTGAGTAATCCTTGCCAAAATATATTGTAAGATCTTCTCTGTAGAAAAGATACGATTTGAGAAACAGACTTTGTAAATAATTGACTTATCTAGTATCTTAAGGAATTGCAATTATATTTTTGTTGCTCAATAATATTCTGACTTTTTTTAATTTCTCCCCTGCCTATGCTCTCATAACTTTGTATTCACAACTTTCCACCTTTGCCCCAGCCTTCTGTGCTTCAAGGAGATTGAATTCAGTCTATCGAGTCTCTCTCCTGAGAGCTGAACAGTTTAATCTCAAGCAATATCCTGGTGAATCATCTCTGCACCTGTCCAGTAAAATCACACCCTTTGGATATTATTGTGATGAGAATTGCACATGGTGCTTTCTCTGTAGTCTAAGTAGGTATATCATAACCTCCCTGCTCTGAGATACTATGTCCAGGCAAATGATTCCCATTCTGAATGCCTTCTTAACTAACTTGTGCTCCTGCTTTCAAGGATCCTTGGAAACGTACACCAAAGTCTTAATGAGCTTTACCATATATAAAGTCATAGCTTTAAGCATCATGGGAACAGGCCCACAGAACTACCTTGTCCAAGCTGACCCAATTGCTTTTCGAAGCTAGAAACATTTGCCTGCATTTAGCACACATCCCTCATTCATAATTCTTTTAGTTTTTAAATAGTTATAGAGATAGGTAGGACAGGTCTACAAGTTAAAAACCTAAATTAGGGTGAGGCAAATTTTGGATAATTTAGGCTAGGACTTCCAGAGGTTAATTTGGTGAGACTACTTGCAGGTAAAAGGATGTTAGACAGGTTTGAGGCTTTTAAAAGTATGATATAAAGAGTTCAAGGATAACATGTTCTTTTTGGGATGAAGGGAATACTGGTAAATTTGGGAACTTGGTTGATGTGCAATATTGAGACTCGCTTTAAGAAAAGGGCATTAGGATAAGGCAGTGGGGATCAATCAAATCTCTTGATGAGAATAAGTGTAGGAGTACACTCAAGAGGGAAACCAGGAACTAGTTAGCATTATGTGAGTAAAGTTAAGGAAAATCACAAGAGATTCTACAGCTATACTAAGAGTAAAAGGGTGGCTAGAATAAGAATAAATCCCCTTAAAAATCTGCGTGAAGCAACAGGAGATGGATGAGATTCTTATATCAATATTTCTCATCTAAAAGTGGCATCACAGGATAGCGAAGGTGTTTGGCACTCTGGCCTTCATCAATCGGAACAGCAACGATAGGAGCTGAAACATGATATTGCAATTGTAAGAGACGTTTGTAAGGCAACTCTTGGAGTGTTGTGCACAGCTTTGTTATAGGAAACACATTATTCAGCTAGAACTGATGCAAAGAATATTTATGAGAATGTCAGCAGGATTTGAGGATCTGTGTTGTAAGGAGAGGTTAGGCAGCACTTTTTCCTTGGAATGTAGGAGACTGGTGACCTCATGGAGGAGTATAAAATCATGAGAAACACAGAACCTTTTTACCAGGGAAAAGCAATCCTTCTTTGCGCAACCGGATCCTCGATTTCCCCACTTGGAGAACCCAGTCAGTTTCGATTGGCAACATCTCCTCCACAATCACCATCAGCACAGATGCACCAGCAGTGCATCATCCCCTGCTTTGCTCACTTGTAAGACTAAGCACAGCTTCAATGCTATATTTAAATTCCCTGATGATAGCACTGTTGTTGTCGAGTCAAAGGTGTTGCTGAATCTGCATATTGGAAGGAGATACGAAATCTGGCTGAGTGGTGCCACAACAAAAACCTCTCACTCAATGTCAGCAAGACTAAGAAGCTGATTATTGACTTCAGGAGGAAGAAATCCGAGTTCCATGAGCCAGTTCTCATCGGGGATCAGTGGTGGAGAGAGTCAACAACTTTAAGTTCCTTGGTGTCATAATTTCAGAGAACCGGTATTGGGCCCAACACAGGTTATGAATGTAATTGTCTCACTGTGGCTCGTAACATATTTGGCTTGTTAGCGAACTCTAGCTAATAGCCACATGACTCAGCCTTGCATGGGTGATGGTGAGAAGGCCACCTTCATTAAGCAATATAAATCTAAGGTCAGTATGATTGGCGTTCAACCAAACAGGAAAGTTGGAATGTTCTGATAAGGGAACAGAAGTTATGGTAAATGCTCTGTAAATGCTTGTCCCATGCAAACTTATTGTTTGCCAGGAAATAACAGACCTTACACTATCTTAAAATTAAAGTGGAAGTACTGTATGTTTAGGAGATATTTCAACTTTAACAAAGAGTTAATAGGGGGAAAAAAGAGAATGACCCAGTACTGTTAAACCAATCTAAATGCACACATAAATGGTGGAGCTCATTTCTGGGGTAGTGGAGTGCTTCACTTTGATTACTCACACGCTGTACCCAAGTTCTGCGTGAAAGACATCAGCCACAATTTGAACTTTCCGCAAAGGCCTTTTCAAATGAACTGGCTAACTCAGGAGTATTGGCACTTTCTCCTTGGAACTATTCATCTGCACAAAGCACTTCTTATAACAAGGTCTTTCCTTTGAGCGGCTTTCTGCAAGTAGCTTCCCTAGTGCTTCACTCCACATCTCCTCCCAATAAAAATCCAAAACCAGACTACAGTCCCTCAGAAATCTGATCCTGCTTAGCCCTCTTGAATGTTCCATAACATGCCACTGGATAGATTATCACGGCAGGTTGCCAATTAAACCCCAGTTGGCTGACACAAAATTCCTAGGCTGAGCAAACAGCGCTTTATCTCAGCCAAAGCCAAAGTGATAGTCGATGAAGTTATCTAACAGAATACATTGCATTTGCAGAAAAGCTGTTAAAAGCATAACACCATAGCAGTGGAAATACCATAAAGTAGGCTCTTAACCAGCGCATTACACAAAGAAGAACAAAGGCAGCAAGGCAGAGTCTCTACTTTCTTAGAAGTTTGCAAAGATTTGGCATGTCATCTAAAACCTTGACATACTTCTCTACAACACACACAAGATGCTGGTGGAACACAGTAGGCCAGGTAGCATCTATAGGAAGAAGCACTGTTGACGTTTCAGGCCGAGACCCTTTGTTGACAGTGCTTCTTCCTATAGATGCTGCATTCCACCAGCATTTTGTGTGTGTTGCTTGAATTTCCAGCATCTGCAGAATTCCTTGTGTTTGCATTTTTAAACATACTTCTCTAGATATTTTGTGGAGAGTATATTGATCAGTTGCATCATGGCTTGTTATTGGAAACACCAATACCCTTGAATGGAAAAGCTACAAAAAGTAGCGGATATGGCCCAGTCCATCTTGTATAAATCCCTCCCCACCATTGAGCACATCTACATGCAGCGCACTCGCAGGAAACCAGCATCCATCATCAAGGACTCCCACCATCCAGGCTATGCTCTCTTCTCACTGCTGCTATCAAAAAGAAGCTACAGAAGTCCAAGACCCACACCATTAGGTTCACAAATAGTTATTACTCCTCAACCATCAGGCTCTTGAAACAGAGGGGATAACTTCACTCAACTCATCACTGAACTGTTCCCACAACCTATGGACTCACTTTCAAGGACTTTTCATCTCATGTTCTCAATATTTGTTGATTATTTTTTATTTTTATATTTTGCACATTAATTGTTTGTCTGTTCTGTTGGGGGCACTCATTCATTGATTCTATTGTGTTTCTCGTATTTACTGTGAATGCCCACAGAAAATGAACCTCGGTTGTATATGGTGACATAGGTACTTTAATAATAATTTTACTTTGAGCTTTGCAAGTGGTTAAGGCAGAATAACAACATTTAAAAGGCATTTGAACAGGTGCATGGATAGATATGGTTTTAAGAGATATGGGCAAATAGAACTAGCTTAAATGAGCATCTACGTTTGTAGGTCAGCCTGGGTGAAATTTGTTTGAAGGGCCTGTTTCCATGCTACATAATTCTATCACTCTAAATCTTTACACAGGATCTTCCAGTCTCATAATACTACCTGTTCATTTTAGTTATGTGAAATTTTAGATGGCCTCTCTGATTGTATTTACTCAGAAAACTAACTTCTAATTTCTCTTTGGCTATGTTACTGAATGATACCTATCAGTGTACAGCCTTTGAAGTCAAAGTGGCAAGGCCTAATTTACTTTTTTAAATGGTGCACTGTGTGACTATGCACCAGCCCATCATCACTACCATAAAACATTGTCCTCCATATATGGGTTGGTACATCCATTTATCTGCATGTGGAGACATGAAAAATTGCAAAATGAAATATTCCTTTATATTGTTCATTGTAAAAAGTTAATCTCTGCATTTTTTTTGCAGATGATACTTCAATGAAAACAGTAAGTATAGTTAACTAATTTATATCATAAAAAGTGGATAATTATTTGTTATTGTTAGCAATTAATTTAATCAAACTTCTGTAAGTTTGAGACTACTCTCTTAGGTTTATGGTTATCAACTTTGTTGCAGTTAGTGCCATGATGAATTGCAACATGGATTTTCATGTTGATTGGATTTCTAGTAGTTTTAATCATTTATATGTGTGCTTCTCAGTGTGAACTATTATAAATGCAAAACAAGCAATAGTGACAGAGAAGATGATATGTATTTTAGAACGAGATGATCTTTGCACAGAGCACTAACACATATTTTTCTGCCTTGGGCATGTTGTATCAAACTCTAGTGACATAAAGGAAAAAATAGCATTCAAGACCAAGGTTAGTTCCTCCCCTTTGTTCCACGCCTGTTTTTTGTAATACTGACTTGAATCCACTCCTACAATCTTGGAGTTTCCTTTCACTGCAACACAACTGTAGTGAAGTGGGAGACACAATTAAATTTTGAATAGAACACTTGGATTAGATTTGTTTAAATTCATTACCACCTAACTTCCCTGGATTTGCTTGGATAGAATATCAAAAAAATTGATTGGTACAAACAAAAATTTTAGCATAATGTTTTAATCAGGTAGAAGTGAATATCTTTTAAGGTTCCTCATTCGTCAAGAGACTGGAATTTCATTTTAGGCATCAGTTAGCCTCAGCTTAAACACTGACCCCCAGAGTTGAAACCAAAATTAAAGTCGAATTCATAATTATTTTATATGAGTAATTTAAAGAATTGTAATCTGTTTTTGTTCACAACAGCCAAAGCCTTTTGTATCAGTTCATGTTCCAAGTGTTGAAGAATATCCAGGTTAGTAATTACTTCCTTAGATTGTTTTATATAAATAGATCCTCTGTGATGTGGATTGGAATTCTCATTTATCGATGATTAATAGGTCATGTGGACAGTTATAATAATTTAATCTTCCGCACTTTGCTGCAAACTCGTGTCACCCCCTTTTTAAGTCTAAACATGTGAGTGTGAATTTTTATTTTGCTTTATCTCAGACTTTTGCACAATACAAAAATACTTGTGGGCAACTGCTGGATATAGTCGTTCATCCTCTTATGCATAGAATACATTTTTAATTGAAGAGAACAGCAGTTTGGTATTTCACACAAATTGATTCACATGCAAGTTCTGCATACCAAGGCAGAGCTTATCAGTCAAATACACAGGAATGTCATGTAATTCCAGCATTTTGTCTTCATCCTTTGCAAGCAATTATTCATTTCCTGCCTACCCAAGAGAGCATTACATAACTTTGCACTTCATTTACATCTTCATCAATGCTTACCTAAATCATAAATAGAATGCTTCTGTGCATTATTTGATTGTAACTGTTTATGTTAATACCCTGTTTAGACTTTGGTAATTAAGTTGCTAAAATTCATATAGATCACAAGTTCTTTTTGTTACTTTGTTTATAAAGATGGCCCTTCTACTTAAAAAGTGCTTGTTACATTCTACATTACTTTCCTTTAGTTGATGGTAATCAATTAACAGTGAAAATGTACGTTTTTGTATTTATGAGAACTTCAATGTCTGGATACCTAAAAATGCTATAGGGCCCTGTGACAGTTATGTGGCCATTATATTCATTAAATTCCAGTAACAATATTAATTAAGAGAGAATCATTAAATACTAGCAGGCATGAAAGGCATTTTTTTTACCAATGAGATTGTATAGCTAATTGAACTGCTACTAACATATTAACATTCTTCCTTAAAATAGGAGACCAATACTGTTCACAGTTCTCCTGATCTCACCAAAACCATATGCAACGGAAGCATAGCCTACTTCTGTGTTCTGTTCTCTTAGCAATAAGCAACAACATTTTGAGGTGAAATAGAACATACTGGAAGTACTCACCAGATCAGGCAGCATCTGTGGAAAGAGAAAGTTCAAAGTAAATTTATTATCAAAGTACATATATAGTAGGTATGTCACCAGATACAATCCTGAGGTACATTTTCTTGGGGGCATACTCAGTAAATCCAAGAACCATAATAGAATCAATTAAAAAATCGCACACAACAGGGCAGACAAACAACCAATGTACAAAAGAGGAAAAAAAACAATAAGTATCAAGAACATGAGATGAAGAGTTCTTGAAAATGAGTCCATAGGTTGTGGGAACAGTTCAGTGATGGGTAAGTGATGTTGAATGAAGTGATTCAAGAGTCTGATGGTTAAAGAGTAATAATTGTTCCTAGAAATGTTAGTGTAAGTCCTGAGGCCCCAGTACTTTCTTCCTGATGGCAGAAGCAAGAAAAGAGTATGACTTCTGTGGTGGGGATTCCTGATGATGGATGCTACATTCCTGTGACAACTCTCCATGTAGATGTGCTCAGTAGAGGGGAAGCTTTACTTATGATGGACTGGGCTGTATCCACTACTTTCTGTAGGATTTTCCATTCAAGAGCATACCAGGGTGTGATGCAACCAGCCAATATACTTTCCACCGCACATCTATAGAAGTTGGTCAAAGTAGTAGATGACATGCTGAATCTTCGCAATCTCCTAAGGAAGTAGAGGTGCTGCTGTGCTTTCTTCATAATTGCACTTACATGCTGGGCCCAGGACAGGTCCTCTAAAATAATAACACTGAGGAATTTAAAGTTGTTGACCTACTCCACCTTTGATCACCAATGAGGGCTGGCTTATGTACCTCCGGTTTCCTCCTCCTGAAGTCAATATTACTTCCTTGATCTTGCTGATATTGAGTTGTTGTTTTGGCACCATTCATCCAAATTTTCAATTTCTGTCCAATATACTGACTCATTACCACCTTTGATTTCACCAAAGAGTGGTGTAATCAGCAAATTTAAGATGACATTGGAGCTGTGCTTAGCCGTACAGTCACAAGTGTAAAGCATGTAGAGCAGGGAGCTAGTCGCACAGCCTTGTGATGCACCTTGCTGATGGAAATTATGGATGATATGTTGTTGACAATCTGAACTGACTGGGGTCACAAGGCCATACTGAGGCCCAGGACTTGGAGTTTATTGATTAGTTTTGAGGGGATGCTAGTACTGAATGCCAAGTTTTAGTTAATGAAGAGCAACCTGATGTACAGTATGCATCGTTGCTGTCCACTTGTTGGAGGGTTGTGTGAAGAGCCAATGATATGGCACTGGTTGTGGACCTGTTGTGCCAGTACGCCATAAATAGTCAGATTTCCAAACAGTCAGAGTTGAGCCAATTTGTCATGTTTTCAACTGTAAAATTCTGTTTGCATTAGCAGTTACTTGCTATATCTCCATAGCTTTTTTGTGTATTTTCTGTTAGGTCACCCGATCCCTCAGCAATCTTTCACAAGTTAGATAATATAATTGCCTAATTGTTATGTAATTGTTGCTGCATCCTTTTGCTGAGGAATTTGAATAGAAATAAACATAGTATGATCATCAGCAAGCAAACTTCACTTATGACTTTGTGATGGAAAGAACCTAATTGATGAGGTAATTAAAGATGGGCTGGTACTGGTGAGCCAGTCTTTAGTAGTATATCAGGTGATTGTCTGATTCATATCCTTTCAAAGTTCAAAATAAATTGAAAAAAGATCTTGTGCTTTCCCGGCATATACGACAAATAAACTCTTCTCGGGCTTCCAGCCGGGTACAGGCATCGATTTTAACCAGTGTTTTAATTACAAACTCTGCCATCTTTATCAGTGACGATGGTGGGTGTATATACCCCTGTTCTCCATCCCTCCTGATTGGTTAGTCCTTGTCCAATCAGGTTTCAGCTGTCCCACTGACCTAAAATGTGATCAAATTTTCACACAAATCCTAAAACTAGATAAAGAGAACCCAATTAAATAAAACAAAAAAATTTTACTTGTTCATTTATTTATTGAGAAAAATTATCCAATATTACAGGTACAGTATTTGTTGGAAAAAATACAGTATATGAACCAACACGAGTGAATCTGCAGATGCTGGAAATAAATTAAAAAACACAAAATGCTGGCAGAACTCAGCAGGCCAGACAGCATCTAAGGGAGGAGGTAATAACGACATTTCGGGCCGAAACCCTTCATCAGGAGTCAGTAACATGGGATGGTCGAGGGGGGATAAGAAGTGGGGGGAGGGATAAAGTAGAGAGCTGGGAAGTGATAGGCTGGAGGGAAATGGGCTAGGGGGAAGGTGGAGAATTATGGGAAATAAAAGAGAAAGAAAGGTAGGCTGGGGGGAGATTATAGTGAGGGGGGGAAAGAGAGAGCAAGAGAACCAGACTAAAATTATAGATAGGGATGGGGGACAGGGGTATCAACGGAGGTCAGTGAGTTGGATGTTCATGCCAGCAGGAAGGAGGCTCCCTAGGCGGGAGATGAGGTATAGCTCCATTGACCTGCGTGTGGCCTCATCTTGACGGTAGAGGAGGCCATGGACAGACATGTCGGAGTGGAAGTGGTCTGTGGAATTGAAGTGTGTGGCCACAGGGAGATCCCGCCACTGCTGGAGGACTGAGCGCCGGTGTTCGGCGAAACGGTCTCCCAGTCTGCGACGGGTCTCCCCAATGTATAAATGGCCACATCGGGAGCACCGGATACAGTATATCACCCCAGTTGACTCGCAAGTGAAGTGGTGCCTCACCTGAAAGGACTGTCTGGGGCCTGGGATGGTGATGAGGGAAGAAATGTGGGGGCAGGTGTAGCACTTCTTCCATTTGCCGGGATGAGTGCCCGGAGGGAGGTCCGTGGGGAGGGATGGGGGGGATGAATGGACAAGGGAGTTGCTTAGGGAGCGATCCCTGCGGAAAGCTGAGAGTGGGGGAGAGGGGAAGATGTGGTTGGTGGTGGGATCACGTAGGAGGTGGCGGAAGTTACGGAGGATTATGCGTTGGATCTGTAGGCTGGTAGGGTGATAGGTGAGGACCAGGGGGACTCTATCCCTGGTGGGCTGGCGAGGGGATGGGGTGAGGGCAGAGGTGCGTGAAATACGGGAGACGCGATGGAGGGCAGAGTTGATAGTGGATGAAGGGAAGCCCCTTTCTTTAAAAAAGGAAGACATCTCCTTTGTCCTAGAATGAAAGGCCTCATCCTGAGAGCAGATGCGGCGGAGGCGGAGGAATTGAGAGAAAGGGACAGCATTTTTGCAGGAGACGGTAGGAGGAGGAATAGTCTAGGTAGCTGTGAGAGTTAGTAGGTTTGTAGTAGACGTCGGTGGATAGGGTGTCTCCAGAGACAGAAACAGAAAGATCTAGAAAGGGGAGGCAGGTGTCAGAAATAGACCAGGTGAATTTAAGGGCGGGGTGAAAGTTGGAGGCGAAGTTAATGAAGTTGACGAGTTCAGCGTGCGTGCAGGAAGCAGCGCCGATGCAGTCGTCGATATAACACAAGAAAAGAGGAGGACAGATACCGGTGTAGGCTTGAAACATAGATTGCTTCACATGGCCAACAAAAAGGTAGGTATAGCTAGGACCCATGCGGGTGCCCATGGCTACACCTTTAGTTTGGAGGAAGTGGGAGGAGCCAAAGGAGAAATTGTTAAGGGTGAGGACTAATTCCGTGAGGCGGAGAAGAGTGGTGGTAGAAGGTGACTGGCTGGGTCTGGAATCCAGGAAGAAACGGAAAGCTTGGAGACCTTTCTGTTGGGGGATAGAGGTATATAGGGACTGGTAGTAACATGGGATGGTCAAGGGGGGATAAGAAGTGGGGGGAGGGAATCTTTATATGAACCTTTGCTTTCAGTAGCTGGTGTTACCCCCTTGTACAGCATTAACTTCAACCAAACATTTCCAGTAACTGTTGATCAGTCCTGCACATTGGTATGGAGGAATTTTAGGTAATTGCTCATTACAAAACTGCTTCAACTCTGGGAAGTTTCCTTGCATGCTTCCTTGCATGAACTGCTAGCTTCAGGTTCTTCAACAATTTCTGTAGGATTAAGGACAGGACTTTGATTCAGCATTCCAAAACATGAATTTTCTTCTTTTTAAACCATTCTGTTGTTGATTTACTCTTGTCTTTCAGATCATTGTCTTGTAGAATCCAACTTCTGTTAAGCTTCAGGTGACAGACTGCTTCCCTGGGTGCTTTTTTTTATCTCCTTCAGCATTGCACATTGTGCCCTTGGTGTAACTTTTGCAGGATGCCCACTCCTAGGGAGAGATGAAACTGGACTGAGTTTCCTCCATTTGCAGACAATTTCTCTTACTCTAGTCTGATGAACACTCAGGTGTTCAGAAATGCTTTTGTAGCCTTTTCTAGCTTGATGCAACTCTACAATTCTTTACTAAGGTCCTCTGAAAGTTGTTTTGATGGAGGCATGGTGCACATAAAGAGATCTTTCTTGAGAAGAGCAGGCTCTGTCAGTAATCTGACTTTGAGTGTCTTTTTTTTTAATAAGGCAGGGCACCTCTACAACCCACATCTCCAATTTCATCTCTTTGATTGGACACCTAACTCCAAATAACTTTTGTAGAAGGCATTACCCCAGAGGTTCACGTACTTTTTCCAACAACTACATGTGATATTGGATCATTTTTCTCAATAAATAAATGAACAAGAATAATGTTTTTATGTTAGTTATTTAATTGGGCTCTCTTTATTTAGTTTTAGGACCTGCATGATGATCTGATCGCATTTTAGGTCATGTTTATGCGGAAATAGAGAAAATTCTACAGGTTCACAAACTTTCTAGCACCACTGCAGATGACCATGGTTGCATGTGTGTCTGATTGTTGCTATATACATGCAAGATACCATCATTAGCTTTAGTCAGTCTTTTAATGAAGTCCTGTGTACTTTATAAGAGAATAGAAGAGTGTTTGCCGTGCTGAGATCAGTTATTTGATCATAATTTGGGGCTAATTTGAGCCATAATTTCATCTCATTTTCTACATAAATTAATGGAATAATTTAAACATAGAGGAGACCCCTATGTCAGTTGCATTAATTATTTTGCTGAAAACAGAAAAATAGAACTGTGTGTAGATCAGCGGTGGCCAACCTTTTACATTCTATGCATCAAGTTTTTCATGCATGAGTTCAGATACGCCATACAACTCTTGTACCCCTATTCAATTCTTGTAAAAGTATGTTAATATAGACATATTTAGCATTTTTACATGATATATTGATTTAATATAAAAATAAGATAAGTATTACTTACCTTTATGAGACTTTTAACAGATATATTTTGTCTTCTTTTGATTTTTTCCTTTTTCTTAATCACGTATTCTTTCCGTAACTCAGACCCAAGCACTAGCTTCAGTTTTCCTTCTATTTCAGTCTGACATTGTGTTTTATAGTGTCTATTAAGATCATGTATTCTATTATATGAGAAAGTGTTTTCACAAACAATGCCCAACAGTTTTCCTAACAGACCCATTATAAATAAGAACACATTTTCCCATTGTTCATTGAATTCAAGCTTACTATCACTTTTTGCTTTTCTTTTGCACTGTGATGGGTAACTGAATGTAAAAACAAGGCTTAATTTTCGAAAAAGTACAAAACTGCAAGTGTTCACAAAGGACAAATAAAGCACAACTCCGTAGCGCACGAGTGTCAATTGTAAACTGACTGGCAAAAACCTGCGACGCACCGCTGGTGCAGACGCCTGGTGCCTCAGGATCAAATAAGTATCAAACGTGTATTGAACAGTTATGGAAAAACAAAACAGAACAGAAGCCCTTCTTTCCTAGTTTGACTCATTGAACTTTTTTTAAAATTGAAGGCAGATTAATGTGAAAGAAGATAACATTCACGAAAAGATGTGCACAAAATAATAAAATCACTAAGAATAAGAATAATTGCTAAGTTTTAGATTTATTCTCAGTAAAACCCATTTCTAGCTCTAAGCTACTTGAATTCCTGTTATAGATTTTTTTTCTTCAAATCTGTTTTTGGTTGATACTTTTTGCATGAGTAGGCTTACTTTTTTATTATCATCACTGGGGCGCAATGCGCCACTTCTGGTGCATGCGCCATAGGTTGGCCATCCCTGGTGTAGATGTTTATCTTGCAGTAAGCACTGTATATAGTAGTGATAAGAAGTTGTACTCTGCCTTAAATTCAATTCTTCTAACTTAAATGGAATGACTTTTGGAACACTGTACAATATATTAGCACTACTATATAGTGTATGTAGCACCAATGAATAGGGTGACATTGTTTTATATTCCAGTTTGGTAAAAAATTTTTACTCATTTTTTACATGAGGCAGTTTGATTAAACCAAGGATTGCCAACCATTTTATTTATGCCACGGAGTCCTACCATTGACTAAGGGGTCCATGGACCCCAGGTTGGGAACCCCTGGATTAAACTGTTGTAGCTAAGTATGGAAGAAAAAGGAAACTGACTGAAATTCTTTCTTCTTTTCATCTTTTAGTTCATTATGCAAAAATAATCATGAGGATTTTCTGAATTCCCCTTTTTGCAGATATAAGTGAAATAGACAAAACTGACATGGATGGGAATCTTCTGAATGCATCTCCTTCTGTGCAGACACAAATAAATGAGATATGACTAAGATAGTTAAATCATCTGTTTTAAATTGTGCCAGTCTTAGGTTACCCATGACCCCATAATATGCTTGAAAAGGGCAAAGCATTTCTGGAAAAACTGAGGTATATCAATGATGTTCTTGGAAAAAACTGAAAATGTAATTTTATGTGGTCAGTCTTGATGTACTATAACGGTGAAACTCAAGAAAATACTTTCCCAATTCCTACTTCTGTGGTAACTGTTGAAAAGCATTGCAGAATAGATGCAAATTATCTAATGATAGGATTTAGAAGTAAGTTAGAAAACATTTATACAGAGAGAAGTAGATCTGAGGAGTTTTAACAGAAATAAAAAAAAAGTTTATTAACAGAAGAAAGTAAATAACTCATAATCTCAAATTAAGAGTGCTTTGTAAACGTAGTTATTCATTTCTGAAGAGTCTTGTTCAAGAACTGATTTTACTTTCTTTCCTACAGTGGAAGTAGTAGTGAGGACAAGCCCACCTGAACTTGTACAAGTTGTTCCAGAACCTACGTTTGGGCAGGTGGCTTCAGTATTTGCAACAGAAACTTCTGGTAATCCTAATTGCTTAACTTACATTTTGGATAACTTTATCAGAAGCAGTTTTGTGGTTGTTATAAAGGTTATGTTAATACTGTGCTGGCAATTTTTAATACAGGGTAACCATAACAGAAAAAACACCGAGCATACTTCAAACACTGAGCATTTATTTAATCACATAAATTACAGATGCTGAAAATCTGAAATAAAAACAGATAATACTGGGAAATCTCCGAAGGTCAGACAATATCCATGGAAAGCTGGATCAGCGTTTTTGGTCTGAAATCGTCTTTTCTGACAAAGGGCTTCGGCTTCTCTTTTTCAAGGTGCTGCCACACTGCTGATGATAACACTGTGGTTCTCTTCAAAACATCTTGCTTAGTTATTCTGCTCTTTTCACTTAAAAGTGTTAGATCGTGAGGTTTCAGGAGCACCATAATCCAAGTATACTCTTCCTACTCCACTGGGAACCAAAAGTAATAAATCAGCTCTTCTTTCTGTTCTCTGCTGAGCTTCTATATGCTCAAAAATTAAAACACTATTTGGGTTCCAGTGACCTAGGTGAGAAGTATCCTCCAGTAAGAAGCAAAACGGATCTAATACAAAGGTATATTAAATGTTTTGTGAAGTAGTCAGGTGCTGTGCAGATTTTGAATATCATATCAGCATTAATTAAGTAAAACTACTAGTGAACCCCTGACATGAAATACCAACTGAGCTGAAAAGGAAGATAAAGGAACCTTTTTCTGAAGAGGTAACCAAGAAGTTTAATGAGGACAGGCAGTGGACATTGTTAACATAGAGCAACACACAAAATGGTGTAGAAGCTTAGTGGTTCAGGAAGCATCTATAGAAGGTAGTGGACTGTCAACATTTGAGTCATGAGCCTTCACTGAGACTGAAAAATAGAAGCTGGGGTGCCTAAGACTTTTGCATAATGCTATAGTAATTTTATGTATTGCACTATACTGCTGGCACAAAAAAATAAACATATTTCATGACATAAGTGAATGATGCTGAGCTTGATTCTGATATGGGTTTCTATTGTGGACTGAGAGTGGGAAAGGGGCAAGGAGAGGGTTTAACATGGTTGAGCAAAGAGGAAGAGAGAGGGGAGGGAGCAGGAAGCACCACAGAGAGACAATCTGTAATGATCAATAAAGCAATTTTGTTGGGATCAAATGACCTTGTCTGGTGTCTCAGGGTTGAGTGTGTCTGCACCTGTGCCAATCCCTGCCTCAGTCACTCTTTCTCTGACACCTGACCCACACCCCTCCTGTGGCACTCCACCCTCACCATTCGGAACATCCTTTACTTCCATCAGATTTACAAACTGTTCCACATTGACAAATGTAGTACTGTGAAAATGTTTTAGGCACTCTGGCTATATACGTGTGCCTGAAACCTTTGTACAGTACTGGAGCTAGTACAAGAAGGTGAAGGAAAGGCTGGAGCAAGAACTAGCAAGCTCCAGATTCCAGCATCTGCAGTCTCTTGTGTCTGCATTGTCTATGTGGACTTTAGCCAAACTTGTGCCAAGATCCCACATAGAAGGCTAGTCTGGAAGACTGAGATCAAGGAAGAGCTAGCCAAGTGGATATAACTGGCTTAATCACAAACATGAGAAAATCTGCAGATGTTGGAAATCCAAAGCAATACACACAAAATGTTGGCAGCACTTAGCATTTATGGAAAAAAGTAAACAATCAAAGTTTTAGGCTGACACCCTTCATTAGGACTGGAAAGGAACGGGGAAGAAGTCAGACTGGCTTAATGTTGGGTGATAGTGGAAAGCTGTTTATCCAATAAAGCCCTGAGACTAATGATGTGTCACAGGGATCAGTACTAGGCCCATTGTTTGCCATTAATATAAACAATTTGGGGATAAATACACAAGGCATGCTTAGAAATTTTGCTGAGGGCACTAAAGTGGGTCGTATCATTAGACAGTGAAGAGATTATCAAAAATTACAGAGGGTCTTGATCAGATAGGTAAGTGGGTCATCAAATTGAAAATGTCAATTCAGATAAGTGAAAAAGTATTGTATTTTGGAAAGTCAAATTAAGTAAGACTTGCACAGTGAATACTAAGGGCTTAGGTAGTGTTATAAAACAGAGGGACTTAGCAGTGTAAGTATATAGCTCTCTGAAAGTGGCATGCCTTCTGCATACTAGCTTTCAAAAATCAGAATACTGAGTATAGGAGTTGAGATCAAACACGAGGAAATCTGCAGATGCTGGAAATTCAAACAGCACACACAAAATGCTAGTGGGAAACAGCAGGCCAGGCAGCATCTATAAGGAGAAGCACTGTGGACGTTTCGGGCTGAGACCCTTCATCAGGAATCCTGCTGTGTTCCACCAGCATTTTGTGTGTTTTGTTATAGGAGTTGAGATGTTATGTTGTAGTTGCACAAAATGTAGGAAGTATACATTTGGTGTATTGTTTTCAATTTGAGTTAACTTGATAACAAGATTTCCCTCAATGTCAGCAAAACAAAAGATTTGAAATTAACTTTAGGAAGAGGGAGGGGGTTGTGGGCTGTGCAAAATGCTCCTGCCTATGTCAATGGTGTTGAAGTTGAGAGGGTTGAGAGTTTCAAGTTCATAGCAGTGAATATCAACAATACAACCACGTATAAGCCATGGCTAAGAATGCTCACTCATGCCTTTACTTCCTCAGGAGACAAAAGAAATTTGGCATATCCAAACAATCACACTTAACAACTTCTATCGATGCATCACAGATACCATTCTATCTGTTTGCATCACACTTCAATATGGCAATTTCTCTGCATATGACTGCAAAAAATGCAGAGTTGTGGACACCCCCCCATCTGCTTATTCTGTCTGTACTTCTTGTGGCCTCAATAAACAGCAGCATAGTCAAAGACCCTGTCCATTCCAGACATTCTGTCTTCCATTGTGCAGAAGATACAAAAGCCTAAATGCGCATCCCGCTAGCTCAAGGACACCTTCTACCTGGCTGTTATAAAAGACTATTAAATGGTTCCCTAATACAATAAGATGGACTCTTGACCTCACAATTTACCTCATTATGATCTTGTACCTTATGTTTACCTGCACTATTCTTTCTTTGTAGCTCTGCCCTTTATTCTGCATCCTGTTACTGTTTAACCTTGTACTACCTCAATGCACTGTGTAATAAATAGATTTTTATGAGCAGTATTCAAGACAAACTTTTCACTGTACAGTATCAGTACGTGCAGCAATAATAATTACAATTCCAAATCCAAAAGTACATCCTCCCAAGTTACTAGTACATCAATAACAGGCTGATGCTTATGTAATATGAATCAAATATTAATACAATAATGCTAACTTATTAGAGTTGTGAGGACAGCATGTAGTGCATGCACAAAGTCTAATCATGAAAACAGAGAACTAAACTAATGTCATTGATAAAGCCAGTACCCCAGTATAATTTGTCCTTGAAATTGAAACAGCACAGTAGATGAGACAGAATCAAATCCAGTAATTTACATTACAGCCTATCTTATAGCTACGAGCAAACATGAAAGGGGACAGTAAACCCGGCAGATAGGTATGTAACTTCAATAACACTAGGAATAATTAATATTACATTTCCAACAAAATAGTTCACTAACTCTTAGCAGAGAGCATTGACTTTAGCCAAATCAACAACATAGAAACATAGTAATATGGTGCTTAAGTAAAATTTTAAGATTTTTTTTTAAAAAAAGTATCACTTAAAGAAAACAAAGTACCAAGAGTTGTTACATTATTGTAAGGCCATCTAAGGAATTAGACAAAGTAAGCTATTTAAAATTTGTACCAGTGTCTACTTGCATTGCAGCACACACTGGTACATCATATTATTTGTATTGAGTGCACATCGTTTCATTCAGTAAGCATATGGGTTGGAGAGTGGAAGAATAAACAGAATGTTGAGTCCTGATCTGATTTTGGAAACGTAATTAATGAACAGAGTTCTGAAAAATAAGAAGATGTATCAAATCTCTAATATAGCTGCTGAAGGAAACTAATCTCCTCACTATTGAATTCCATATTGTGCACAGCACAGATACAGTGAAACAACATGCTGGTAATCATAAATTGTCTTTTTAAAAAAAGATGCTTATCAGGACAATATTAAAAAGAAACATGAAAACCATCAGAAGAATGAGGTGATCTATTAAGGAGAAGTATAAAGAAAACACAAGTTGCAATGCAGTGTGTAACTAGCTCAGTAAAAAACTTCATATTCCAGAAAGAAAGCTATTGTAGTTATATATTAAGAAGGAATCAACAGCTGAATATGATGCTGATCAGTTCCGATTTTAAAAAAATGTTCTATTTTACAATGCATTACACTTCTTTAAGTTTTTTATTATCATCCCATAATTATTCTTTAAAATAAAACTTACTAACTAGCAGCAGAATAACCAGTAAAATGATATGGATTAAAGTAAGGCATTGTTGTCAAAATAGCTTAACGCTGAGACTAATTTGGAATGTACTTGTTCTTTGTGAGGCTTGTTTTGTGTAGGTTGGCTGTTATATTTGCTAACACAATAAGCATCACTGTTTAAAAAAACTTGTCTTCAAAGCATGTCCATATGGTGTCAAATTGTAGGCTGAATTGTGCGTTTACTTAAAGGAGGCAAAAAATTGTATGAAGTTGTCCTAGACCTTTTACATAAACCTGTTGTAATCATTGTGATTTTAACTGTTTTAACAAATGAGTAATTTGTTGGGTTTGCCAAGTAAATCAAAAATCAAATTAGCTGTCCTGTGGAATCTGGAATTCCCAGTGCCTAATTTTTATCTGGCAGATATAATATTAATAAAAGTTTCAAGATTATACTCTAAGTAACAAGCTTTGTTTTAAAGTCTGGACATTAGGGGATTCAATGAAGTAATGCAGATAATGTCTGAGTAATTCATCTGTGGTGTTTTAACTGCTCACTGAAGTTTTAATGTTTTAGTACTTTCTATTTGCAATATTTTAAAGAGGTTTATAACTGCAGCTGAAGTTGAACTTTGTGCATTTAAATCAGATATTGCAGATTACAGTGCGCACTTGGAAGACCAAAAGAAAGATGATACAAAAAGAGCAGCTTGATATCTTAAGAGATAATCTTAAACCAAAACAAAAATCTTGAAGCAACATTTTAAAGGATAAGAACATATATACATATACACACATGCGCGCGCGAACAAAATTTCAGCCAATTGCTTGGGTTTCCAGAATCTATGTGGGTTTTAATTATCACTATTTCTATTCAGAATCAAAATCAGAATCAGGTTTAATATCACTGGCATATCTCGTGAAATATGTTCTTTTGTTGCACAGTACATTGCAATACATAATTTTTTTTTAAAAAAAGTTTCTGTGCAAAGGTTATTTTATTGTGCTTAGTCCTATGGTAATTTCCCCTCACCTCCTAATTAGATTTTTCAAATTGACTCTGGGCTGGAAGGGCCTGTTACTGTGCTGTCCTTCTAAATAAAATAAAATCTCTATTCTTGTAATTGCAATATGTTAATGCTGTCACTAACTCCTGCCTTCCTGCCCTGCACTCTTGCACCACTTTCTCCTTGATTTCTACCATTTATACAGAATTTAAATATAATTTTTTTAATTGAAAATTTCTTAAATTATAGAAACAGTTGTCAACTTGTATGTCTATTCTTTGAAAATTGATTACTGTCATAGTTATCACAATGGCTGGTAATCTTGTTGGCTGTTAATGCATTGTATAAGCAAATCTTCAAATTTATGTTGGACTATTTCAAGGCATCCAACAACATTTGTAAACATGTTGTTTGTGACATTTTACTAGAGCTGCATTTGCAGATGTTTATTATCCTGATGGACAGCAATTCAGATTGGTCATTGTCTGACTTTTTATTCCCACCTTGAGAATTTTCTAAAGCCCTATGTTCTCTTTTGCTTATTTACCTTTTTCTTGTCAGCAGTCTCTTAACCCCACTCCAACTGATAATTTTACTGTGGGGGGGGGGGGGGGGCTGATGGCACAGTAGTGTAGCAGTTAGTGTAATGCTATTACAGCAACAGCGACCCAGGTTCAATCTGTTTGCTCTGTAAGGAGTTTGTTCATTCTTCCTGTGATCATGTAGGTTTTTCTTGGGTGCTCTGTTTTCCTCCCATATCCCAAAGACATATGGTTTGGTAGGCTAATTGGTCACATGGGTGTAATTGGCTGGCACAATTTCTTGGGCTGCAAGTGCTGTTACTTTGCTGTATCTCTAAATAATTAAAATAAAACAATGAATTGTTCTCACTACTGACATAGGCCCTTTAGTCAGTTAATAAATCAATCAGTCTTAGACTAATGCTAAAAGAAATTGATTTGGATGATAATTGAACCCTAAGACACAATCAAGAATTCAGAAAATGAATTACAGCAAGTATACAAATAACTGCAAAATGAAAGTTAGGGTAGAAAAGTGCCAGTTTCTAGACATTGGATCAAGCTAGTTTTCATAAATATGCTTTGAATTTTATAAAGTGAAGGGAAAAGCATTTGGGTTTACATGAAGAATAGGAGATCAATATTAAGAAGATGTCACTCAATTGAAGAATAAAATTGTTACAGGTGTCCTAACAAATGAACTCAGTGCCATGCCAAATACCCCCTTCAGTACCCTGTGTACCTGTGTTGGCACTTTAAGAGAACAATAAAGTTTTACCCTAAGTCTCTCTATCTTACCAATAGAAATTGAAAATGCAGGGGTAATTGTCAGGACATTGGACAGCACCACTTCGGGGAAAAGTATTAATACTTCAGGTTTAGCTTACCAAAATACAACACCTTCAATTTGTCCGAGTTAAATTCCATCTGCCATTCTTTGACCCACTTTTGCAGTTTATCTATATCCTGCTGTAATCTTAAATAATCTTCTTGACTGTCCACTATGCTACCAATTTTGGTGTCATCCACAAACTTGCTAATCATGTCAACTGTATTATCAATTAATCATTAATATAGATGATGAACAAATGTGGACATTTATCATATTGCTTCCAGGGTAAGCAGGTAACTGAGTCTTTTGTATTCTAAAGGTTTTTAACTTGAGTTTTTTTCCTATATAGACTTTTGCAAAACTTACTGTTGTTCAACTTACTGAGATTTGTCAAGCTTGAGGATTCAGTACTGCCTTGTATTTCTTCCTCCTCTACCCAACCTTCTTACTCTGACTTCTCATCTTTTTCTCTCCAGTCCTGATGAAGGGTCTCAGCCTGAAACATCGACTGTACTCTTTTCCATGGATGCTGCCTGGCCTGCTGAATTTCTCGAGCATTTTGTGTGTGTTGCTTGGATGTCTAGTATCTGCAGATTTTTTCTCACGCTATTCCAGATAAGGGAAAATCTGATAACTATGCTTGATGTCAAAAGTGTTAACAGATAATGTTATCAATTATACTTATCAACCTGAAGCATTAATACTTTTTCCCTGAAGTGGTGCTGTCCAATGTCCTGACATTACCCCTGCATTTTCAATTTCTATTTCTACTGCCAACAATTCTCTTAAATGTTTAAAGTATTTCTCTCATCAGAATCCATCACGTACGTCAACCACAATATTCTTTGTAATACTCAGTATTAAAATATGTTTTGTACATTAAATATTGTTAATGTTTCACAATGTGTTGTGAGAAAAACAGATACAAAAATAATAGTTTAAATATTATTAAGTACTCCAATCAACACAGAAAAACTGGTGATATTCACTGTTGATTATTAAGTCTTCTAATTAAAAACACTTAGTCAGATTATGTCTGGTTTATTCTGATGCCAAACCACAATCCAAGTTAGGCTTGGAAACAGTCATAATATATTTATGATAGGCTATGTGTGTATGTCCAGTTTAAACCAGTGAAAATATTTCATCAGAGTTTTTGCCATTATCTCCATTAACAGTCTAAATACAGTAATAATTGATTTAAAATAGATGTTCACTCTATTTCATTTTGATACTTACAGTTATAAACGTATGCGAAGTTTCACCAAGCATTTGTGGTCCAGGTCTTTGCATCAGTCAACAAGGTGGATACACATGTAACTGTGACAAGGGTTATCAACTAGATGATCAGCAAAAGAAGTGCGTAGGTAAGAAATATCCTAATGTCGTCCTTTTATGAACTGCTGGGTGAGTAGAATATTAACTATATCAGCAAGTTTCTTATTTGGGATATTTGACATTGATCAGATCATGTGAATAGTAACTTAAGTTCATAATTTATTTGCAAAATTCCAGCTGATGTTATCAAAAATATTATTTATTTTTATTAGCACATCTCATATATAGAAGGATTATTGAGACATTATTGTCCAATATAATTATGTTTCCCTTCTTGCATAAAGGCTGCTTGCTGAGCAATTGGTCAGTGACCCAATTATTTAGTCATCAATAGAATGCTGTTTGTACTAAAGCTCCCACAAGCATTTTATTTGTAGGTCACTGGTAAATTACGAAGCACAGGATGCCCAATTTGTTGTACCCTGCAGAACCAGCTTTGCATGAAAAGCTTTGGGATAAGGGTTAATATGGGGACAGGAACTAAAATCATCTGCTGGTTTATTAGTGGGGCAGACAATAGGGTTGGCAAATTGGAATACTGGGAGTTCTTGGTGTGGATTTGGAGGTAGGAGGTAGGTAAGGGTCCCAACTGAGAATATTATTAATATAATATATTATTTTAGATACAGTTCACACTAAAAGTGTATTTGGTGAGGGAAATGTTACCTTCATTTCAATGGAACGTGGTTTGTACCGAAGCAGACTTTGATAGGTTCCAGATTTTTTTAGTCAAATAAGTTTAAAATTTTGCTGGGATCTGAACTTGCATATAATAATTAATTTATGCCCCTAGATTAATAATAACATTATCATTTTGTCAGGAAGCTCTATGATGTCGATTAATGTAAATTACACTGCTTCACAATCGAAAATATCTTTAGAGTCAGGTACATCTAAACCTAGTTAACTTCTACTGTGTGTTCTAACTTGATTTGATATTGCCAAAAATTAATATAAAGTTCAAAGCTCAAGATAAATTTATTATCAAAGTACATATAGGTCAACATATACTAACCGGAGATTTATTTTTTGTGGGCATTCACAGTAAATAAAAGAAACATGAAAGAATCAATGAAAGACCAAACACAATAAGACAGAAAGACAGTGAATGTGCAAAAGACAACAAACTGTGCAGATGCCAAAGGAGAAAATATATAACAATAATAAATAAATAAGCAATAAATAAATATCAAGATCATGAGATGAAGAGTCCTTGAAAATGAGTCCATAGGTTATGATAGTTGTCAAGGCGTCATGGTAAAATTGAAACCAATTTGCCATCAAGAGGGAAACATTCCTATATTTGGAGTCATATCTACACAAAGGAAAATTACTGTGTTTGTTAAAGATCATTCGTGCTAGCCCCGATATGAGTTCCTGATCCATTATCTTCAGCTGCTTCAACAATAGCCATGTTGCTGAGGATGCTGATGTTCAATTCCTCTTTACAGTTTCACAGCATGTAAAGCAGTTCATGGCTGGCTGAGTGCAGCTCTAACAATTCTTAAGTAACTGAACATCAGCCAGAACTAAGCAATCCACTGATTAGTGCCCCGTCTATCGCACGAAAAATTCATTTCCTGATCCTAGTGCAGTAGATGTAGTGTGTGCTATCTACAAAATACATGCAAAAGGACATTACAAATTAATAGCAGGAATGGACCTCCTAACTTTTCAATCCTGCTTCACCATTCAGGATGATCATGGCTGAGTTGATTGTAAACCAAACCCTGAATTCTGTTCTACACACTGCAAGCTTTCTCCACTTGTTAATCAAACAGGTTTATTATCACTGACATTATGTCATGAAATTTGTTGTTTTGCAGCAGCAGTACAATGCAACTCATAAAAATTACTACAAATTTCAATAAGAATACATACAAAAAGTACAAGAAGGGAACAAAAAAGTGAGGTGTTGTTCATGGGTTCATGGATCGTTCAGAAATCTGATGGTGGAGTGGAAGAAGATGTTTCTCAAACAGTTAGTGTGGGTCTTCAGACACCTGTACCTCCTCATTGATGGTAGTAGTCAGAAGAGGACATGTCCTGGATGATGAAGGTCCTTGATGATGAATACCACATCTCTGGGGTATTATATACCCCCAGAGTTCTTTTTTTTCCTATGGACTGTCACTTTAAAACAGCGAGATAATTGAGACTAACTTTTGCTCTGTTGGATTTCTACTGACTACAGAATTGCTGGGTTGCCATGGTGAAAGAGAGATGGAGTTATTTGATGGACAATGGGTGTTTACACAAGTTTGCAGCATGTTTATGTTAAGCAAGGCCAGATGATTCTCTGACAGACACACAGAGACACATGGTCAGAGTCGAGATGGTTTTGATCATGGAAAGACACCAGTAAGTGGGGTTGCTGGTTTAAACTTTCAGTAGCCCAAAGGGGTGAGTTGAGATCGATCCAGGAGTATTGATAAATGGTTGTCACAGTTGCTGCAGCTGGAGGCAGTTGCAGAGAAGAGGGGAGAGAAAAGGTTTGAAACAGAAGAAACCTAGTGACAAAGAGATCACTATTTGGACTCTCTCCAAGTAGACCGTAAGGGTGAGTTTGATTCCATTCAAATACGAAAGTGTGGTTGTCACATAGTTAATCCACAGGAGTGGGTTCTCTGGTGAGGGAAAACCTTTGTGAATACCACGTGTGTGTTAACCCTTGTCTGAGTGTGGTAGTTCACTGAAGAAGGCACCCCTGTGGCAAATCATTGTTGGAGTTACTTCGTATGTCGTGGAACTGGATGAGTGGCTATCATGTCGTGTGATTGGGGTAACTTTGTGGAATCTACCAGTGTGTCTACCCTTGTCTGGGTTGGTAGTTTTCCCTTGAAGAAGGCACCCTTTGTGATCAGCTACATTTGGCTAACTTGAAAGTGGGTTCGGAGTCTGATGACAGAAGACTGACGGCACCTGTTTATTCGTTCTTCTTCTATTGTGGATTTAACTTCAGCTTACAAACAACTCTATCTCCCTCACCAACTCCATGTATTGAACTGAACTTTCCTAGATTACCATCGTAAGACTTTCAATCTTGCCACCCGAGCTTGAACGAGTTTGGGAAATATATTTACACACATATATATGCGTAACATTGCTAACTTTTGATTTACCTGGTTCAAGTTACTATATTAAGTAGTCACTAAAATAAACAGTGGGTTTTAACATCAAAACCGGACTCCAGGTGTGTTCTATTACTGCTGATACTTTTTACAGGGTTGAGTGCATGTAACAGGGGCATCACCTTTTGAAGATTTATTCAGTGGTAAGAAGGCTAGTGCCGATGATGGAGCTCACTGAATTTACAACCCTCTGCAGCTTCTTCCAGTTGTGCACATTGGCACATCATATCAAAGGGTGGGACAACTGGTCAGAATATTCTTCACAGTACATCTGCAGAAATTTACTCATCTTTGCTTAGTCATACCAAATCCTAATAAAGTATAGCCACTGGTATGCCTTATTCACAATTGCATCAATATGTTGGGCTCAGGATAAATCTTCAGAAGTGTTGACACCCAGGAGCATGAAGTTATTTATTGCTTACCTCTTAGTGAGAATTGCATGCATTCTACAATCATTGAATTGTTGTTGCGACACCACTCAACCAGCCGATCTATCTCACTCTTGTAGTTTTCCTTGTTACTGTCTGAAATACTTCCAAGATTTCTTGTGTCATTGGTGAATCTATAGATCCTGTCTGAGCTGTGCCTAGCCTCACAGCTATGAGTGTAGACAGCAGAGCATTGAGCTATGCTTGTATCCTTGAGGTGCACCTGGGTTGATTGTCAGTGAGGAGATGTTATTTCCAATCTATACTAGCTGGTCTCCTGATGAGGAAGTCAAGGGTCTAGCTACAGAGGATGGTACAGATGCCCAGATTTTAAAGTTTGTTGATTAGTACTGAGGGAATGATGGTGTTAAACATTGAGCTGTAATTGATAAACAGCAGTCTGACATAGGTATTGCTGTTATCCAAGGGCAAGTGGAGAGCCAGTGAGATTACACCCACTATAGATTTGTTGTGGCAATAGGCTAATTGCAGTGCTCAGGCAAGAATTAATTCTAGCCACGACAGACCCCCTCAAAGTATTTCACCACAGTAGATATTTCAAAGTAATTATAGGAAGGGATAAGGATAACCTACAAATTTAAATGTCATAAGTCTACATTATGATGCCTATGACTACATTAGAAAGAACCTGGCAACGATAGATTGGGAGAAGTTATTTGCAGGTAAATATGACAATAAAAGTAACATAGTTAGTGTTCAGGGCAAATGTATTTCTGTAAAATTGAAGTAATATAGAGGCTTAATAAAGAAAAAGAAAGAAAGCACAGGCTAGGTACAAAGCATTGAAAATGGGGAATGTCCTTCAGCAGTTTATAGTACAGAGGGTATTTAAGAAAGAAATTAGTAGGGCATACTGGAGCCACATAAAATCAGGGGCAGATAAAGATTTTTTAAAAATCCCTAGGCATTTTATAACTTTGTTAAGAGCAAGAGATTAGCAAAGAAAGAGTGGGACCCATCTGGGGCCAAAGGGGCAATCTGAGTGTGGAGCCAGAGGATATGTGTGAGGCCTTAAATGAATAGTTTTCATTTCTATTCACTATGGAGAAAGACATCGTAGTTACAAATTTAGTTAGGATGCTTAAATTCTAGGTAACTTAAAAAGGAGGAGACATTAGATATCAGAAAACAGCTTGATGAGATGTATCCCAGACTGCTGTAGGAAAGAGATTACTGGGGCACTGATGATGATATTTAACTTGTCATTGGCCATGGATAAGGTCCTAATTGACAGAAAAATAGCAAATGTACTTTTATTTAAGAAGAAAATGTCTGCTAAAAGATCTTTAAACTGAAACATTAACTGTTTTTTCTTTCCACAAATGCCACTTGATTGGCTAAGGTCTTTTTGCATTTTTGTTTTCTGTTTCAGATTCCAGCATCTACAGTTCTATTTGATTTCTGTATCTGAAACTGAGTTTTTTTTTGACAGATGTTGATGAATGCAGGCAAATCCCACATCTCTGTAGCTACGGCCAATGTGAAAATATAGCAGGAAGTTATCGATGCATTTGTTCGACAGGATTTGTGTTGAACCAACAAGGAACTGACTGTCTAGGTAAAGCAGAAATTTATTCCTATGTTATGAGTTATAATTACTTGCTAAAATAATGCATCATGAATGATATCTAAATTTAATTACGAGAGAAGAAATGTGAAGTAAATCCAAACATGAAATTCAACATACTAATCAATAAAAGCAACTAAGTATCAGATCAGCAAATTTTTGTCTGAATTGGAATTTTTTTTAACCAAATGTCCAAATGTGTAGGCAAGGAAAGGTGGTGGAAGGAAATTATTATTGTACCTTATGATAACGGGAGGTGTTGTTCCTCAAGCTTTTGTAGAGAAAACAAAGGAAACTAGTGCTGAATGTATTTTTTAGTCTTTTGGACTATTTTTTAGTATTCAATATCATAGCTAATCTGTGGCTCTCTCCACATACCAATTTTTTTTATCTTTGGTTGACAGAAAAAACACTAGAGTTTGGTTAACACAATATGTTAAACCATTTTTTCATTTGTTAACTTTATCCCCAAAGTCTTCACTAATCTGTTGACTCCCATTATATATATTTCCATCTGTAATCATGAAGGCCACTATATCACCTTTACCATTTCTTCTATTCATTATTTAGCCAATTTTTCTGCACTCACTTTATTTCACATATTTATTTCTTTGCCCTGTTTTAATTTAATAAAGGCAGTGAAAATTGGTCAGAAGCATGGATTTACCAGCCCCGTTGCTCATTCTGTCCTTGGAACTTTGCAGAATATTCATTCTTGAGTGCCAATCCAAGTTTATTGAAGGTCCTTGTTGATTTTGTTTTTACCATGCACACTGGTTGTTAGTTGCAGGATACCACCACTCTCTGCAGAGAGAAAAAAAAGTTTCTCTGCACATCCTTTACCTGTTGCCCAACTGTTAAAATCTACGTCCTTGATCATGGAACCATTTTTCTTCTATCCACCACAATTAAACCTCTAGGATCATATCTCCTTACAGCCTTATTTTTCCCCAAGGAAAATACCCCAATTTCTCCAATTGAACCTTATAGCTGAAATTCTTCATCCTTGCTTTTCCCTTTTCCTTAATTCTGCACATAAGAAATGCATGATTTTGCTGGGTTTTCCTAATTTATAATAATTGTATAAAATCTTGTAGTTCTTCTGCTTTGCTAATGGGTTTGAAACTTCTAAATCTCAGAGTATATTATATTTATGTTGGTTTCCATGTTTCAGATGACAATTATGTAGGCTACAGGAACTATGTGCGATACTCTAATAAATACTGGATTGTCTTTTTAGTTTATTTGTATACAGATATATGTACACTTAAAGGAACCTGTCCTAAAATTTGGACTTAAGCCAATGCTGACATGGACAACTAAAAGTTGTTGTTTCTGACAGGCAGTATTCTTTGGATCCATGAAAATGTAATGGTGTCCCAAAAAACTTGTATAGTACTGAGATAACTCCTAATCCAAAAAAGCAAATATGATCTCTGAAACTGAACCAAACTGTTTTATAATGAGGAGATTAAAAAAATCTACTTGCCCAAGTTTGCATATGAGCCAATGAAATAATTTTACAAATACATTTTTCATTTAACTATTACAATTAAAATTGGATTTAATCAGGTGATTGTATTGTAAGCAAGTTGTATAAGCAATTCAAATAACATTGGAAATACTGAATTGCAAAATAAATCTATCAAATCTGGAACGAGAAAAGAAATGTAGGCACACTTTACTGAAAATGTGAGACTACTACACCACAGAGGTGACATTCCAGGATGAGCATTTGGTGGTTCTGGATCATTGATACTGGGACATGGTTCAAACCCCAGCATGGCAGCTGGAGAATTTAGATTTAAGCAATTAAATACACCTGAAATACTAAAGAAAGGCTACTGACTTTCACTATGAAGCTACTGGGCTTTTATGAAATCCCATTTGCCCTACCAGTGTCTTTCAGGGAAAGAAATTTGCCATTCCTATCTTGTCTGGCCTACATTTACCTTTTGTGTGGTTAACTAAGGAAAATTTAATTTTGGATTATGAATGTCAGCATTGCCATTTATATCCACATTAAGTGGAACAAAACTAAAACATGTTGAAAGTAATAAATGAATCTACCTTGCTAGAAAAATTATACTACACTATATACTATAAATCCATGACTTTATTTTGTTTTTCTGTCACTAAATCAATGACATCACCTGGATCTGAAGATGTAAATGAATGTGACGCAGACCCATGTGAAGGAAATGGCCGTTGCATTAATATCGTAGGCACATACTCTTGTTCGTGCTTTACAGGCTATACATTAGTCTTTTCCCAAGACAAGCTAAACTGCCAAGGTTAGTACTCATTTTACTGACAATGTTAAGCTAAAATTTCCACATTTCTCTTTTTCAGAAAATGTTTATATCTTTGTCAACTAAATTGTGCAAGTTGAATAGAAAGTGCACGCCTGCTCTAGTGTTACTGGTCAAGAAAGAATCCATTTGGAAATGGTATTTGCAGTAAACAGAACTGAATCTTTTTTGTCTGCTAAAAGATTGTTGCATTTAATGATAATCCCAAATTATGTACACCACTGAAAATTGTGACATTGGTCAAAATGTAGTTTAATATGGTGCTAGGTTAGTTTAAACCCAGGACAATGATGGAGAGCTTCTAGTGCCATTTATGGAATGAGTCTCATTCTGAGGACGTTGTTCCCTGATAGTGTAAACACAGACTATGGGCTTTGAGAGGTGCCTAAAAGGCCTGTGATCAATGCCTAGTGTATTTGAAACATAAACTTGCTACATTTGCATTTAGTACATGAGCTGGCATTCAGTCTTTAAGGAGCCTGTGATAGCTCCAGTTTGAGCTTAGCCAGAATCATTAGGCACCTGATGTCATCACTGCTTTGCTGTGAACATGAACCAAAGAGCTCAATCCAGAGGCGCAATAAGAGTGATTGATTTTGACATCAAGGCAACATTTGATCTAGTGTTACATCATGGAGATCTAGTAAAATTAAAATCAGTAGGCATCAAGGGAATGGCTGGAGGCACAGCTCACTCATAGAAAGGTAGCTGTAGCTGGAGGTCAGTTTTCCCAGAACCACAATTTCATTGCTGGAGTTGGTCAAATTGGTGTCTTTAGCCTAATCATCTCCAGATTTTCATCAATGTCCCTCCTTGATTTATAAGTGGGATATTTGCTGATGCTTGCTTTTGCAACTCCTCAACAAGATCTGGACAGTATTCAGGCACAGACTGATAAGTGGTCAGTAACAAACATGTCACAAGAGTGCAGGAAATAAGTATCTCCAACAAGAGTTTAACAACCATCCATGATCTTCAACAGAATTAATTTTGCTAAGTTCCCACCATCAGCAATATGAGTGTTACCATTGACCAGACATTCATCCAGATGCCACAAAAATATTTTGGTCACAATAGCTTGCCTGACATTTCAAAGCCTTTTCACCATCTGCAAGGCACAAGTCAGGGGCATGACAATATGCTCTCCAATTGCCTGGGTGAGTGTAGTTTCAGCATCACCCATGTATTGTAAGACTATCCAGAAGCAAGCAGACAGTTATCATTCATTCCCTGCAACACTGGTATACCACGGATGTTGTGTTTACAATTTAGAAAATTCACCAAGGTTACTCACCTAGGCTACCCTGATATCATCCCCTACCCTTCCTGGCCTGACTCCTACCATTAAGGGAATCATCCTATGCTCCTCAATATTCTTACATTATCTGTAGGCTTAAATCTAGGACTTTGTAGCAACAGTACATATGCTAGAAGCTCTGGAGTGTTTAAAGAAAGAGTGTCATCACCACTGCTCAGGCATAATTAGGGTTGCGCACAAGTGCTGGCACACATTATTAAAAATGAATAAATAAGGAAGTGGATAACATTTCAGCAGAACTTGATATGGGATAGGAAATGGGCTCAAGTTTACTGAACTAAGGTTAGAAAGGTAAAAGAAGACTGAAATAATATGTTTGGGGATTAAGTATTGAGGACAAGTGTTTCAACCGCAGATGATCAGAAACTGAAGGTCTGTGGAAAATTGAAAGTTTTAGTGTTGCAAAGAATGTGAAGTCTGAAACTACCTTCAGGGATAATAACTATAAAAGTAAATTCCATTAGTATAGTACCTTCAAAGTGGTAAAGTTTTCAAATTGCTTAATTAAAATGTTAATAAACCATATTTCACATTAAACCAAATGTATGAGAATGTAACATGAAGTTAAATCTAAGAAGTATTTTTTAAGAAGCATCTTAATGTTTTTGTGGGGGAAACTTTTAGACCTTAGTGGATAGGCAACTAAAGTACAGTAGTAAAATTGTAAATACATACAAAATTAGATTTGGAGGCCATCTGAGCACTCGGAGGAAGCATGTATCACTGGAGAATGTTACAAGGAGGGACTGAGGCTTGTAGGGTTTGAACCTATGAATGTGAAATTTAACACTGAGGTTTCTTGGAGCAGTGGCCAATAAAGACCTGTAAAGACAAGGTAATGGGTGCACTGGGAATTGTGTGAATTAGAATTCAGGCAGATAATTTTGACTGAGTTTATTTTTATGCCGATGGGAGGTGGGGGCAGTAGAATAGAGAAGAATAACCAGTAGCCCACTGAAAATCCCTTGGACACTGTGAAGACTCAATCATTCAGTCCAGGTAGCAAAATTAGAATGAAGTGCTCACCAAAACTAATTATAAATGTCTAAGTTTGTATGTAACTAAGATCACTTCCTAAACTTTCCCTGAATACTTATTCTATAGGTAGGGCTGTAATAAGTTCTTTACTTTCCAAAGAGAATAAAATATAAAACGTTTTTTAACTTCTCACATAAACTTTGTTTTCTCATCAATTTTATACTTATTTGTATGATATATCTAATTTAAAGAATACTTTTTACGTAAAATTATTTAAATCACATTTTACTCAGGACTTACAAGTCCATTGGGGTTATTTCCACATCACTTTTGAGCACTGTTACACATGTTGGCAGGAGCACACTCCTATAAATATTTTCTTTAATGGTTTTCAAATGTACTGCATTCATTAAAACCTGAATTCGCACTGACAGATTTCTTCGTATTATAATTAAACATCCAAGCATAGCTTTAACATGAAAATTAGTGCTCTCAAAAAAAATCTGCATTTGTTTTGTAATTATCTATTAAACTTTGAAATGTTCCAAGTCAATGGCTTAGACTCCTGCCACAAATCTTGTATTTAATCACTGATTTCATCTCCATGCTCTCACCATTTTAGTTCAACTAAATTGTTTTCCATTTTGCTTCCATCTTTAAAACAAAAGATGTTGCTGACAGATTGCAGATGCTGCTAAAGACCTTGCTTACATATCTTACACTGTTAGTTTTGGTGGGTATTTCATTTTTTCCCCACTGCATGGATTGAATGATAGATTCTTCACAGTATCCATGGAGTTTTCGATAAATCATCTGCAACATCACAATTCAAACAGACCATTCCTCTTTTCTACATCCATTTCCATGTAATACTCTGGGAAAACCAATGCATTTTGCTGTGCTTATTTTAGTTTTCACAACATGATCTTTAGCTTTCATTATCCCAATCATAGACACAATTGCTGTTTTTAATAAATTCTGGACAACATTCAGACATAGGCTGATTAAAGGCAAGTTAAATTCATGCCATTAACGGATCAGATAATTGCCAGCAGATCACATCCATTTCATCTGCCATTTTAAACGATTCTGCAGATACTTGTCAACTCCTCATGCCCTTTTATTTTCAATCCATTTCAGTTCATAGTATTGTAGGCTTATAGCTGGAAAGTTTTATTTATTTGTATATTTCACTCATGTTGCAGTTTTGATTAATAATAATCTCTTTTATTCTTTCCAGTCTCTTCAGTCATTCTCTGCTAGAGCTTTCCCATGTTTGAAAATCAGAATCTCCACAAATGCTGAAAAATTCCATTTATTTTTTTTAATCTTCTGTGTTCTTTTCTATTGTTCTCTCTTGACTTTCCTGGTTAAAATGCTTCCCCTTTCTGGTTTGACATTGGAATTCGATAATCAGTCTTCTGACTTCTAGCACAGTAGTGTAGTAATTGTATGTATTGCACTGTACTGCTGCCACAAAGAAAAACAAATTTCATTGCATATGTGAGTAATGATAAACCTGATTTTGATAGGGTCTCTATTGTGGACTGAGAGTGGGAAGGGTGAAGGGATAGGAGAATCATGGTTGGGAAAGGGGGAAGGGAGAGGAGAGGAAGCCAGAAGCACCAGAAAGACGTTCTGTAATGATCAATAAACCAATTGTTTGGAATCAAATGACCTTGTCTGGTGTCTCAGAGCTGAGTGTGTCTGTACCCGTGTCACCAACCCTCCCCCTGCCCCAGCACTCCTTCTCTGCCACCTGTCCCACCCCCACCCATGGCAATCTACTCTCAGCATTCCCAACAACTTTTGCTCCTGCTAGATTTACTCTCTGCTCGACATTGACAAATACAGTACAATACAAAACTCTTAGGCACCCTAGCTATATATATGTGTACCTAAGACTTTTGTACAGCACTGTAAATCATTTTTGGGTTTTTTTTATTCTAAGGGGCACTGACTTGCTCTGTTTTCAGTGGCCTTAGGAATATTACTTAAGCCTTAATAATCTCCGTTAATAGCTGGCTTTCAGTTAGCTTTAACACTGCAAATATATTGACTATTCTTGGTGACAAGAGACTGCAGATACTGGAAATTGGATCAACAAGCAAATTGCTGGAGGTGCTCAGTGGGTCAAGCAGCATCAATAGAAGGAAATTGTCATTGTAGGTCAAAATTCTGCACCCAGGCCAAGACTGCAGAGGCAAGGTGGCCAACATGGAGAGGGAAGTAGTAGTGGCAAGAAAAGATTCCAAGATGATTAGAGAACTGAGGGGGGCTGTAAGATGAAAGGCAAGTGGTGCCAGGTAGGAGAGGTGAGCTGGGTTGGAGTTGGAAGACTGTAGCAGACAGATGAAGGCAGAGAGAGGAGAGAAAAAAATCAGCAGGTGAAGAAAGGTGGGGGCGAGCATGAAGATAGGAGACAGCTGAAGGCAGGGAGATAAGCAAGAATACTAAGCTCTACCACAACTGGGGTGAGATAAGTAGGGAAGATCAGGAACCATTAGTGGTGACGGGAGAGGTCAACAACAGTTAGAAACAGGTAGAGATTTACAATAAGGGGCACAAACCTGTATGTGAAGTGGATGGATGGAGCAAGGAGGATAAATGAGAATAAGGGGAGCTGGAAGGTGGGAAATTGGCAAAAATGGAAGGACCAAAGGAGCAGGAGAAGAATGGCAGAAAATGGTAAGGGGTGCAGAGAAAAGAAAGAGGGAAGTTTTCAAAATTTAAAAACTCAATATACATCCCATTGAGTTGTAAACTACCAATGCAGAATATAGACACCAAGAGATTCTGCAGATGCTGAAAATCTTGAGCAACACGCTCAAAAATGCTGGAAGAACTCAGCAGGTCTGGCAGCATCTATGGAGCAGAATAAACAGTGAGGTTTTGGACAGAGAACCTTCATCAGAATCAATGTCTGATCTATCCAGTCCCTCACCACAACTAAAGCTCTGGTCAATCTACTCTGCATTCTCTACACAATACTTCAAGGGCGGTTTTAATCAGTGTTCTGCAAAGTTGCAATAATAACCTTCAAACTTTTAAACTCTCTGCTTTATGGCTTCTTCATTACCCTGTCTACCTGCATATGGACTTGAACCTCAAATTTCCCTGTACAAAAGCAATCCTTAACACACCACCGTTTACTGTATGTGTCCTATATTTGATTTCCCAAAGAGTATTGGAAGGGCGGGCAGGAATGCTGAAGGGGTGGCATTGCTCTGTTGGTAAAAAAAAAGGCATCAAATCATAAGAAACAGGTGGCATAGGGTCAAAAGGTGTTGAATCATTGTGGATAGAGCTAAGAAACTACAAGGATATAAACTCCCTGACGGGAGTTGTATGCAGACACTGAAACAGTAGTAAGAATGTGGTCTACAAATTACAGTGGGAGATAGAATATGCATGCCAAATGGGCAATGTTACAATGGTCATGAGGGACTTCAATATGCAGGTAGATTGGAAGAATATGGTTGGTGCTGGATTCCAAGAGGACAAATTTCTAGAATGCCTATGAGATGGATTTTTGGAGTAGCTCGTGGTTGAGCTCACTAGGGGATCAGCTGTTCTGGATGAATGAGAGATTAGTTGGCCAGAATTGATTGGAAAAGAACACAGACAAGGATGATGACTGGAATTTCTGAAGCAATTTGGAAGGCAGAGGATATATACATCCCAAAGAGGAAGAAGTATTCTGAAGACAAGGTGACACCACTGTGGCTAACAAGAGAAATCAAAGACAAAATATGCCAAAGAGAGGGCATATGATAGAACAAAAATTAGTGGGAAGTTAGAGGATTGGAAAGGCAACTAAAAAGTCATTAAGAAGGTAAAGATGGAATACAAAAGTAATCTAGCCAATAGTATTAAAGAGGATACTATTTAATATCCAGATACAGAAAGTGTAAAAGAGAGGCAAAAGTGGATATTGGACCACTGGAAAACAATGCTGGAGAGGTAGTAAGAGGGGATGACAAAGTAGCGGATTACGTGAATCAGTATTTTGCATCAGTCTTCACTGTGGAAGACACTAGCATTATGGTGGAAGGTCCAGGTGTCGGGGGTATAAAGTCTGTGAAGTTATCATTACCAGAGAGAAAGTTCTTGGGAAATTGAATGGTCTGAAGGTAGATGTCACCTGAACCAGATGATATACGCCACAGGGTTCTGAAAGAAATTGCTGAAGAGATTATGGAGGTATTGGTAATGATCCTTCAAAATCACTAGATTCTGGAATGGTTCCAGGAGACTGGCAAATGTCACTCCACTGTTCATGAGGGAGAGAGACAGAAGAAAGGAAACTATAGGTCAGTTAGTTTGGGAAGATGTTGGAGTTGATGTTTAAGGATTTGGTTTCAGAGTATTTGGAGGCACATAATAAAATAGGCCATAGTCAGAATGGTTTTCTCAAGGGAAAATCTTGCCTGACAGATCTGTTGGAATTTTTTGGAGAAATAACAAACAGGATAGACAAAGAAGAATCGGTTGATGGTATGTATACTTGGATTTTCAGAAGGTTTTTTACAAGGTGCCACACATGAGACTGCTTAACAAGTTATGAACCCATGGTATTAAAGGAAAGATTCTGGCATGGATAAAGCAGTGGCTGATTGACAGAAGGCAAAGAGTGGGAATAAAGGGAGCGTTTTCTGGTTGTCTGTCAGTGGCTAGTTGTGTTCCTTAGGGGTCTGTGTTGGGACCACATCTTTTTACTTTATATGGCTTTGTTGCAAAGTTTGCAGACGATATGAAAATGTGTGGGCAAGTTGTTTTAAGCAAGTAAAAAGGCTACAGAAGAAATTAGACCAATTCGGAGAACAGGCAAAGAAGTGTCAGATGGAATACAGTGTTTGGAAGTGTATGGACATGCACCTTGGTAGCAAAATGAAGGGGTTGTCAATTTTCAAAATGGAAAGAAAATTTTAAAAAAACAGGTAACATGGAAGGCCTTGTGCAGGGTTCACTTAAGGTTAATTTGCAGGTTGATTCTGTGTTGATGAAGGCAATGTGATGTTAGCATTCATTTCAAGAGGACTAGAATATAAAAGCAAAGATGTGAGGTTGAGACTAAAGAGCTGGTGAGACCTCACCTGTAGTATTGTGAGCAGCTTTGGGTTCCTAATCTTAGAAAGAATGTGCTGAAACTGAAGAGGGTTCAAAGGAGGTTCCAGGCAAATGATTCCAGGATTGAAAAGCTTGTCATTTGAAGAGTGTTTGATGGCTCTGGCTTGTAGTCACTAAAATTCAGAAGAATTAGGGGTGACCTTATTGAAAATTATCAAATGGCGAAAGGTCTTGATAGGGTGGATGTTGCAAGGATATTTCCTATGGTGGGAGAGTCTCCAAGACCTGAAAACACAGCCACAGAATAAAGAGATGTCCTTTTAGAACAGATGAGAAGGAATTTATTTTGCCAAAGGGTGGTGAGTCTGTGGAATTTGTTGCCACAGGCAGCTGTCTTTATGCATACAGTATTTATGGAGGCCAAATCTTTATGTACATTTAAAGCAGAGATTGATCGATTCTTGATTGATCAGGACACGAAGGGATAAGGAGGGAAAGCAGGAGATTGGGGCCGAGAAGAAAAATAGATCCACCATGATGAAATGTCGGAGCAGACTCGATGGGCCAAATGGCCTAATTCTGCTCCTGTATCTTATGGTTTCAGGGTTTAATGGTATCACCTTGCAATTATAGGGATTAAATTCCATCTGCCAGTACTCCGTCCAATTTTCTAATTGATCTATACCCTGCTGAAGCCTCAGACAACTTTACTTGCTCACAACAGTATCAATTTTTATATCCAAAAGCTCCATTTGACAGCCTCTTGCGGTGAAACACAATGTCATGTATAATTGTATTTAAATTGGTATCACCAAAATACAGTTTTAATCTGAGTCTCATAAAAGATGCAATAGAAAATCACAGGCTAAATACCACAGCTGCAAAGGCTATATAGAACAGGATTAAAAGTAACAACCTTGTGGGAGAAACTGAATTTTTTATGCCAGGACATTCCAGAGCACTTAATAGCCAATTAAGTACTTTTGAAATGCAGCATATTTGTTGGCCTGCATCGGACCAACTGATGGCCATTACAAATTACCTCCTCTGTTAGTGCTGGATTTAATATTTATTCCAGTGGTGAAGCTCAGATATGTTGAAGAGGGTCCAGGTACACTTCACATTTGATCCCGTGTGAATGGAATCACTGAATCTGTAGAGCAAGAAATATTATCAGCTAGTTATTGGTATTTAACTTGTTTTCTAATAATTTTATATATTCAATTAATTGTATCAATTGGAATAGTTTTCAAATTACCCTCAGAACCATTTCAAAAGACTTCGATAACAATGAGCTGTCAAAGATTATCAGTGTTTCAGGTGTGGGGAAGGGCCAGCTCATTCAGCTTTTCATCCAAAAAAGTGAAATCTGAGTGGATGGGCATTGTGGGCAGGGAGTCTGGGTGAAAGATAATCCATGATAAGGTCATAATGAAGGAACAAGAGTAAGAGGGTAGGCTGCCTGATCTTTTATAGAAAATCAAGACACATCCACTTTACTGCTTGTTATGCTGTTGGTGTTTAGGGCAGCAGTTAAGGTCCTACATCTCTAGTGGTGTTCAGAGCTTCCTTCATCATGTCAGTAGCTTCCTCTTGGTTTCCACTTCAGTCAGTCATGCGAAACCTGGGTGGAGACTCAGGAATACCATTGTACTTAGAAGGATTTTTCATTGCTGTTTCTGTAACAATTTTGTTTTTATCAGCCATGGTTGTTGGCCCTGAGCAGAACTCCCAAACCTGGAGGGCCAGTGGATCACTCTTAATCTGTCCTTTAACCCTTGACTTGTTTGGCATGGGTGACCCAACCAAGAGCCAAAGCATAAAGCCCTGACTCCAGCTAACATTGCTCTCCAGGTTATGAAGACATGCAAGCTTCCTTTTGGGGGAGACACATCCAAGTCAAACCTAAATTTTAAAGGTTTTTAACTCTTAATTTTGTAGCAGAATTAAGCATAGTGGAACATCATGATCCAGATACTGAAAAATACCAATATAATGACATACAGTTAGAGTAACATCATCTTTTGACTTTAGATCATTGTAATATTTGGCTGAAAATTTTGGACTCTAAAGGCATTGTATATTTGGAGTCAAATATGTAGCATCTGTTGTGATGGTCAGGAAATACTGGTGTAATTAGGGTGAACATGATGATAAGTAGTTATAATGGTTGGTTGGCAGGAGGATTTACAAGTGCAGGGTGGCATTTTGCACCAATTAAAGTCCCAAGAAGAAAATAAAGGAGGAATTTGACTTTGAGGCCAATATTTTGAATAACTAGGGCCTGAGGGTCCCGTGATCAGAGACAGGAGAGTCAGGTGCTAATAGTGTGTAAATGAGTGCCTGGTGTTTTTGTTGGAATCAGTGGACTGAAGGACCTACTTCTATGTTGTATGACTCTGTAAGGAAGAAATTGTTAAGATTTTTGGAACATCATAACTGAACATAGAGGGAGTTTCATCCCAGTCCTGTTCTCTTGAACAGTTTTCCTGTGTTCCTTTATCCTTGTACGAAGACTTTCAGTAATCAGAATGGTCTTTAACTTTTAGATTATTGTCTACATTACTGTTCCTTGATTTCACAGATATAAATGAATGTGAGCAAACCAACATATGTCAAGGACATCGGTGCATCAACATCCCAGGTTCTTATAAGTGTGAATGTGAAGAAGGTTATGTACTGACTAGAACAGGACAATGCAGTGGTGAGTAAAACCCTTAACTCATCTAATCCTCAATCACTGTGAAATAAATTTCATAACTACTAAGCTCATTTTGGGGTGATTTTTAAGATCAAAAGATTTTTAATATCTATAACATCGATATGGTCCAGTCAGTTATCTTTGCCCAAAATTGAAATGGTTTCCCTATAGTACCTTGCAAATGAGGCCATGAAAATTGTCAAATAAGACTGAACGTAAAATAAAATTGAGCAATAATAGCCACTAGAAAATTTAAGTTATATCAAATAAAAGGCTAACAGAATTTAAATATTATGATAGCAGAGGGGAAGCAGCTGTCCCAAAAAAATTGAGCATGGGTCTTCAGACTCCTCTACCACTGATGGTAGTAATGAGAAAGGGGTGTGCCACAGGTGGTGAGGGTCGTTAATGATGGATACCACCTTCTTGAGGCATTGCCTTTTGAACATCCACTCGATGATGAGGAGGCTTGTACTGTGATGGAGTTGGCTGAGTCTAAATCCCTCTATAACCTCTTACAACCTTGTGCATTGGAACCTCCATACCAGGCAATGATCGAACCAGTCAGAATGCTCACTCATCTGCAAAAATTTGCAATAGTCTTTGGTGACATACCAAATCTTCTCAAACTCCTAACGGAGTATAGCCACTGGTGTGCCTTCTTTGAGATTGCATCAGTATGCTGAGCCCAGAATAGATCCTCCAGAATAGATCCTCTAAAATTTTGATGCCCAGGAACTTAAAGCTACTCACCCTTTCCACTGCTGACCCCTCAACATTACTGGAATCAGGCTTTCTGAAGAGGAAGTCCATACAAACTAACTCAAGTGGTCCGGTACACTAAATAAGATAATGAAGCAACTCTTGGAGGCAGTGTCTTCTTCCGAATACATTGAATGCATGACTTACAGTACTCTTCAACCTCAGGCTTCATTCAGGGCCAATACAACTGATCTCAGACCAATCCATAGGTCTTGTCGAATCCCAAATGACTTGAGTCATCATGAAGTGACTTTAGTACAGTCCTGCAGTATTTATCAGGTAAAACCAACAGGGAGCATTGAGGTCTATCTAGAGGAGACATGATCCTATATAAAACTTTGTTCCTCAACTCTAGTTTCTCCCATTTCCCCCATTTCCCCATTGGTATGGTAGGGTGTTTTGTCTTCTCAACTTGAGTCAAATCCCCTTTGACTCACTCGGCTGCTGCCAATTCCACAGGACTCAATACAGGCAACTGCTTCATATTCAGAGCAGTCAAGTTGCAATATGCTTGTGGAATGCCACTGTTATGTATTCCATTGGGCGCATGCCAGGTCCAGCAACGCAATGCCTTGTGCTAAGTGTGTTCGCAAGCACCATGTTTTTGTAGCTGTTGAACTCAAATAGGCATAATCATCACTTGTTGGTTACATCATTACAGGAAGGGCTGCAGAATTCCTTCCAATCTTTCAGTGTGTCTGCACCACTTTGGCATTCCAGACTCCATGGATGGTTAAAATGTCTTTTTCTATTGTCCACCTTGTCAATAATGCCCTGGAGTTGGGTGTAGAACTCCTCCATTTGGTCATCTTCATAGTCAGTTGTTGGTGCGTAGGCCTGTATTTCTGTGATGTTGAAAGGTGCTGCTCTAAGGGGGATGGAAATAAGCCTGCTGGATACTGAGAGGCACCAGAAGTACTGAGTTCTTGATGCTCTTGTTAACAAGAAATCCTACACCATTGGCATGTTGTCCAATTCTCCACTGTATATGGCCTTACTCAGTAAGACGTTTATTAAGGATTTTCCACCTGACTTCACAGAGTCCCACAATGTGCCAGGTGTATTTCTCCAACTCGTATGCGAGTTCCTGCACATTCCCTGCTTGGGCAAGTGTTTGCACATTCCATGTGGCTTATGAGATGTAGTCTCTCTCACAGATCTTCACCAGTAGCATACTTAATTACCTCAGCTCTGGGGTGCAATGGATGGCGCAGTCCTTGGTAACCCAGGCTGTGCCAATCTAGCATGGGGTCTGTTGCTATGTTCAACATATTGCGTGTCTTGGGCAGGTGAGGCCTAATAGGGTCCATCCCTCTCCAGGCCAGACCACAGCCAATGTCCTCCAACTCAGTGGCTCGCCCTGGTCTCAAACACGTGGTCGTCGGGGAACTCATCCGCTCTGGCCAGTGACTTCATCGACAAGATCCTTCGCCTAGTGGTGCTGTGTTAACACCACTCCCTCTTGTCATTTAACTCGTCAGCTGAAGCAGTGTACAAGTGTGTGCCATATGGTGGCAGATGTGAGAGATTTAGGAGATGGATGAGGACCAGTGATGCCCATCTACCCTACAAGAATATAGAGTACTGGCTTCTGTTTCATGAGGTGAAGTTCTAAGGCAGTTCAGCCAAACATGAAGCAGCTCTGTAGTCTGGCTGGATGGCATGACAGCACAGCAGTTCTTTCTGAAAGAACACAGCTAAGTGCGATGAATGGAATGCAAGTTGGAGATGATGTAGAATTAAATGATAAAACTTACTGCTTGACACTTAATTACTTCTTGTGGAATAATTGTGTCCACTTTATCACATCTTTTCACTTAGAGCCTGAGAGTTTAAATTCAATTGTTCAGATTATATAAAGCTCCCAACCTTCAACCATGAACACCCTAGCATTACATGGCTTCATAGATTCAGAAGAATGCACCTGCTCAACATGCATCACTCTTGAACAGACTGTTGCTATGTAGCAACAGATAAATGCCACTTATAAACAGAGAGCAAAATTGAAAGATGAATTCCTTAGAGTAGACTGGAGGCTTTAACATCTGCTGGGCATTTTGCCTCATCGCCGATGTAAAGAATTTTGTCTGCACAGTTGAAATTGAATATGATGACTTTATTTTAAGTTGTTACCTTCTTTCTGCAGATACTGACTCTGAGATTGCATTCATGTACATATCCTAGGTGTGCATCCCCCAAGTGCACCCACTTCTGGTGAGACAGAGTGGTTTGAATTTGACTATTGTATGAAAAGAGCTGATAATGGGAGAACAGCTCAGTTATTTGACATTCAGTGAGGGTGCTGAATAAATAACCATCAAGAACTGCTCAAGTGAAGATAGCTGACTCAGCACAAATGGGACCTGCAATTTCAAGGCATCCAATGTTCACTGAGTTCATTCTGTTGATCTAATATATTTAAGTCTTTAAATGTAATATTCTTTAAATATCGGTGAGGTCCACAAGAGCACACACAAAATGCTGGAGGAACTCAGCAAGTCAGGCTGCAGCTATGGGAAGAAATAAACAGTTGACATTTTGGGTTGAGATCCTTCATCAGGACTGGAAAGGAAGGGAGATGAAGCCCGGATAAGAAGGCGCAGGGAGGGGAAGGAGTTCAAGCCGGAAGGTGATAGGTGAAGCCAAGTGGGTGGGGGAGGGGGGGAATGAAGTAAGGTTGGGAGATAATAGATGGAAAAGTTAAAGGGCTGAAGAAGAAAGAATCTGAAAGGAGAGGAGAGTGGACCATAGGAGAAAGGGAACGAGAAGGGGCGCTTGGGGAAGTGATAGGCAGGTGAGGGTAAGAGAAGAGGTAAGAGTGGAGACACAGTGGGGAATGAAAGAGGGAAGAGAAGGAGGAAAAAATTACTAGAAGTTAGAGAAATTGATGTTCATGTTTATATAATCGAAGTGTAGTCAATGATATAGATTTGCATGCAAAGAAATAATTTAATAGATTAAATTATAACTAGCAGGTCAGATGATATGATTCAGTTGTAACATATTGGAAATTACAAAAAAGATTGTCCAACAAACCAACCAGTCAATACCTGCAATCAGAAGAACTTTGACTCGAAATAGATAAGTTGGAGTCTTGGATTTGGGCTGTTTTGGGGAGGAAGGAAGTCATTTGGGCATTTTGCACCAAAAAATGTTCAATAAGGATGAGGAGGAGAGTGTGATGGTGACTGAAAAAGATCTAGGGATCCTGGAAGTGTTATTGGAGGATCTTGAGCCCCTGTACTTTTCCAACAGATATGTTATTCTTGCAGTTTATGCAGATAATAGTACACACTGCAGGGTGAGCAAACTGACTATAGCACAACATATAGATAACTTATCAAGTTAAGGTCTACAGAGATGAAAATAATGTGCTGATAGAGAACAGTGTAGTAAGGGGCATGGATTCTGTGCTCTGAGCCAGGAACATGAGTTCCAAATGAGGGGAAAATCCCCATAAGTCCATATGGGAATCAACAAAATAGATAGGACAAAGGAAAGGGATCTGCTAGCCGTAAAAAAAAAATACACAAAATGGATATTAGCGTATTGTCACTAAGTCTTACATCTATTCCATCATTCAACATTATAGTTATCTACTTTAAATACCATTTTCCTGACCTATTTTAATATTCCCCAATTCCTTTAAAATCCTGAAATCTATTAATCTACATTTAGAACTTGCTTAGTTTGGACTTCCATAGACAAGTTGGCTAGGAGGAAAGAGTATGAATGGCTACAGTCCAAATATAAAAGCAGAGCGTAAAAGATTTTTTTAATATTATGTGAATGGGAATTGGGTCACTAGGATCAGAGAGTTGAACGCTTAGCTTAGAGGTGAATATGGGAGAAATAGATTTCCAATTATAAATTCAACAGTCATTTGTGCAATGTAATAAAATGGTAATTGGTAACTAAAATCCATAGGAATGAAACAGAGCAAAAAGCAAACTGATGGAGGAACTCAGCAGGTGAAGCAGCATCTGTGGAGAGAAATTGATAGTTGATGATTTGGATTGAAAACTTTCATCTGAACTAAAAGGTAGAGGGGAAAGGTTGGAGCCAGAGCTAGAAAATGAAAAGTGACTGCATATGAGGCTTATATATTGTAATTGGTACTATTTCTGATATTTTTTCTTAGAGTTTAGAGTTTCTTAGAAGTTTCGGTGCTTCTGGAGGGACAAAATTCAAATGCAATTTAGACATAGCCCTTCAGCCACTGAGAAGATCCTGGCAAGGCTTTCTCTGTCATAGAGACTGGGGAGACTTAAATATAGCTTATCTATCTTTCCCTCATTGTCTTACTTGGTATATCCACTTATAGTTGTGAATGCCCTCTCATAACTTAATTTCTTTATCAGTCTTTGTCATCAGCAAATTTAGCAAAACATACCTTTTGTACCTTCAACCATAAGACCATAAAATATAGGAGCAGAATTAGGACATTTAGGCCATCAAGTCTGTTCTGCTCATACCTGATTCTTTTTCTTCTTAACTCCATTTTCCTGTCTTCTCCCCACTACCTTAAACCCTCTTACCAATCAAGAACCCATCCATTGTTCCCTTCAATCAGATCCCTCTGTTTCAGTCTGAGGTTCCCACCTACTTTAACAGGACGATGATCGTCATGATAACTAAGAACAACAAGGAAATGAAACTTAATGACTGCTGCTCTGTGGCTCTGATATCCCCTATCATGAAATGATTCGAGAGGCTGATCATGGCACATATCAACTCCAGCCTCCCAGGCAACCTGAACCAACTGTAATATGCCTACTGCTGAAACAAGTTTATGCAAGATGTCATCTACCCAGCTGTACACTTTTACACAGAAACATAGAAAACCTACAGCAAAATACAGGCCCTTCGGCCCACAATGCTATGGTGAACATGTACTTACTTTAGAAATTACCTAGGGTTACCCATAGCCCTTTATTTTTCTAAGCTCCATGTACCTATCCATGTATGGCATCCGTTAGTCTCGGGAGACCATGGATCTGCACCTGGAAAGTCTTCTCCAGGGTGCAGGCCTGGGAAAGGTTGTATGGAAGACCGGCTGTTGCCCATGCAGCGAGTCTCCCCTCTCCATGCCACCAATGTTGTTCAAGAGAAGGGCAAGGGCCAATACCACTTGGCACCAGTGTCGTCACAGGAGTTGCCAGAACGAGGTTGAAGACAACATCGGACTGCCTTAGGGACTCCAGCTCCCGGATTTGTTCTCAGGGTTTACTCCCGAAGCCTTTCCCATGAGTGGGTATGGCCACAAGGCAGCGGAGGTTTGAAATCAGAGTTTTCCCTCTCTGCCTTCCCAGGCTCATGAGCTCCATCTACCTGAACCCATACCATCTACCTGTACCTATCCAAGAGTCTCTTAAAAGACCCTATTGTATCTTCTCCAGAACAGCTGACAGTAAAGCTACCTATTGTAGAATATTGTTTATTTGCTGCAGCTCCTCATTAAATACCAAAATACCAAGCAAATTTATTATTGGAAAGTTACTAACATGGTCAGAGCATTGGCTGATTGGTAGGAGGCAGTGACAAGGAATAAGAAGATCCCTGCCTAGGTGGCTGCAAATGGTTTTCTGCAGGGGTCTGTGTTGGGACTGCTTTTTATGCTGTATATAATGGATTTATATGATGGAATAGATGTTCTTTTTGCCAAGTTTGCAGATGATACGAAGATTGGTGGAGGGGCAGGTAGGCTGTAGAAAAACTCAAATTAGGAGAAGGAGCAAGATAGTGGCAAATGAAATGCAGTGTCGGAAAGTGATTGGTCATGCACTTTGGTAGTAGAAATAAATCTGCAGACTATTTTCTAAATGGAAAAAAAATCCAAAAATCTGAGATGAAAAGGGACTTGGGAGCCCTTGTGTAGAACATCCTAAAGATTAATTTGCAGGTTGAGTCGGTGGTGAGGAAAGCAAATGCAATGTCAGCATTCATTTCAAGAGTGGGGATGTGATGTTGAGGCTTTATGAGGCACTGGTGAGGCCTCACCTTGAGTATTGTGAACAGTGTTGGGCTCCTCATCTTAGAAAAGATGTGTGCTGGCATTGGTGGGGTCCAGAGGCAGTTCACAAGGATGATTTTGGGAATGAAAGGGTTAGCATATGAGGAACGTTTCATGGCTCTGGTCTGTACTTGCTGGAAATTAGAAGGGTGAGGGGAGGTTTCACTGAAATCTTCCGAATGTTGGAAGTCCTAGAAAGAGTAGATGTGGAAGAGATGTTTCCCATGGTGGGGGAGTCTAGAATAAGAGGGCTCAGCCTCAGGATAGAAAGGGTGTCCATTTAAAACGGAGATGCAGAGAAAGTGGTATTATGTGTTGTCTTCATATGTTTTCTAAGAGCATCTGTACACTACTGTCTGTGATCATAGCTAAAAAAAATATTAACAATGTGATTTTGGGTAAATGAAGGGTAAATTAACTATGTGATTTTGGGTAAATTAACCTTCAGCATAGTATCAATCAATGCACATAAGAGAAATGTAAGATAATAATGTGACCGTGGAAGAGAAGAAAATATATATAAACTGTGGATTATGTGATGGAGTAGAGTTGCCAGAACCACTTGTTGTTGACATACAACAGGCAGAGCAACAGAAAACCTGTTTTACACTTGTTATTTCCTAATGCAAACTTCTTGGCTTGATGACTTCAGTCATTGGCCATATCCAAGATACAGTGCTGCCAACTGGGATCAATGCATACATAAGGTTATAAGTTTCATGGTATAGTTCAAATAATGACAACATATTTTCTTTTCTCAGTAGTGTTGTCATTTGAGACTAAAATTTTGTTATGTCTTTCTACTACGGTCAGAGTTATTGAATAGTATTAATAATTACAAAAATTATTATGACCGTTTACAAAAAATCTTGGAAAATGTAAAACGTGCTTTTTTCTGGTTATAGTTATTTAATTAAAACCCTGTGGTATATATTAAAATAAAAACAAGTTTGGAATGTTACAGTCCCTAATGTTGTTACGATGCTGTGTTGTGTTTCAGATAAGAATGAGTGCTTGATTTCTGGCATTTGTGCACATGGGAATTGTGTCAACATGGAAGGGTCTTATAGATGCATTTGTAACCAAGGTTTTGAACATGTGATAGAACAGAAGAGCTGCAGAGGTTTGTGAACATTTTCAAACATGTCCAGTGCTAGCTTGCCAATACTGTCTCATGATATTCTTTTAACCATTTAGTTGTTCCTTCTTTGCATGTGTGTGTTTTACCGTTAACTTCCTCCTCCTCCTCCCAAAACAAAAAAACACATTATTATTTATCCTTGACTTTAAAAATTCTTGGGCCTGGAAGATTAAAAAATGTTGCGCTCTGACTAGTAGGTTTAATTGTGAACCTGTCCTCACTACTCCACTGGGCATAAGACATTTAAAAAGGTGAAACAGAAGGTTTTATGGGGCAAAACTCTGTAAAGGACATTAGCCACAGAACCGGTGGCTGTAACAACTAGCAGCAGAGCAAGCAACCAGGAGGACATGATTGAGAAATTGGGTGCTGCTCCATCCGACAAGACACCATGGTAGAAGTAATCAGCAGATGAAAACAGAGTTGGATATATATAGCCAACTAGTAACAAGTAAATTATGATGAAATGTTAAAGCAAAAGATCAGGTTTTGACGGGTAATTTCATTATTTGGAAAAAAAATTACTGAAAGTTCTCATGACCTCTTTGATGATAATACAAATTATCCTAATCTGAAATATGACTTCATTTCTAACTCTGATATCTACTTTGTGCTCTATTAACATTAATGTTCTGTTTATTATGCAACAACCAAAATTGCAGCTTGCAGCATTCCAAGACCTAGATGGTGCTTTACAGACAATTGTTATAATTTTCTTTCTGGCATTTTCTGTCCATATTTACAAACCAAACTGTTGTTGAATTTTTTTTCCACATACACTTCAATGGAATTATCCAATTGAGTAACTAGCACTCTTTGTTCATATCTCCATTTGAATATTTCCATAGTATTTAGCATTTTCTTATTCTTTCACTAACTACTCCACAATAAATTGCATCTGTCACCAGTCTGCGAATTTTTCTAGATTCTCTTGTATTCTTTTACAATTCTCTGTGGTGTTTGTTAAACTTACAGAGTCTTAGAGTCAAACAGCATGACCATTTGACCTACTATAGTCAGTCCAACCAGTGGACACTCATCTGTATTAATGTCAGCTTCCACCACTTTACCTGTAACATTTTGTGCTTAGGCAATTCAAGTGGTCGGCTTGACATTTCTTAAATTCTCTCAGTTTTATGAGGCATGGCCTGGGAGGTTAGACAGGAGTCTATCCATCTAGGCGCCAAGATTGGATCCAGCTCTGTCTAGCATCTTGTCCACAGGCGTTCCAACATGGGTGGCCTTGAGTTGGCATCGCCTGATGAAGTCCTTGAAGTATGCATCAACATGTTAATCCAGGTCCTGGAGGATCCTGTCAGTGATTCTGCTTCATTATTCTCTCAAGCAATGTGTTCTTGTTACTCACCATTCTCTAGATGAGAAAGATCCTTGTCAAATCTTTTCTAAATCTCCCTCTACTTCCCCTAAATAGGTCTCTGAGATAGTGTTTCCCATTGTAATTTACAAAGAATTTGATATGGCACTAAACACATTTTTAATTGCAAGCAACACTCATTTATCCTAACTTTACACCTTTTCTGCTGCACTTTTCCTTCAAACTATTCAAAAGATTTTTCCAGAGCAACACACACAAAATGCTGGAGGAACTCAGCAAGTCAGGGAACATCTATGGAAGGAAATAAATCAACTTTTTGGTCTAAGACCCTTCATCAGAACTGGAAAGGAAAGAGGTAGAAGCCACTGTTAAAAGGTAGGTGGAGAGAAAGGAGCAGAAGCTGGTAGGTGGTAGGTGAAACCAGGTGAGAGGGAGGATGAGTGGGTGGGGGCAGATAATGAACTAAGAAGCACTTCATTCCTTCCCCCAGCTTCCTTTTCTGGCTTTTTCCTTCCTTTTTAGTTGTGATGAAGGGTAAGACCCAAAATTTCAACTGTTTATTCTCCTCCTCAGATGTTGCCTGACCTGAGTTCCTCCAGCATTTTGAGTGTGTTGCTTAAGATTTCCAACATCAGCTAAATCTCTAATGTTTAAAAGATTCTTCCAGCAAGCTTTTTTAATTACAGACTCTTCTTATTTGTTTTCCATAACCCTTCATGATTTTGTACACTTCTTTTAAATGTCCTTTTAATCTTTTCTGCAACCTCTTTTTCTTCATGCTCATTTGAACGATTGCACAAAATGGACACAATATTCCATTTGTGACTTAACTAATCTGTGGAACAAACTGCCAGCACAAGTTGTGCATGCAAGCTAAATTTCAACGTTTAAGAGAAGTTTGGACAGGTACATGAATGGTAGGGCTATGAAGGGCTAACATCCCAGTACAGGTCAATAGGAGCAGGCAGCTTAAATCATTCGGCACGGTCTAAATGAGCCAAAAGGCCTGTTTCTGTGCTGTACTTTTATATGACTCTAGGAAGGCTCAGCATTATTTCCTTTTGTACTCTAGCTTCTGTTTATAAATTCCTGGATCACTTATGTTTTAAGCATTTTCACATTTTGTCCAACCATTGTTAAATATTTGTGCATATCTACCCTCAGATCTCTGTTCATGCATCTCCATTAGAGCTGTGCTCCTTTGATTGTTTTGGTTCTGTTCATTTTCCTGTCAAAATACATCACCTCAAAATTCTTTGCACTAAATTTCAAAGTTCAAAGGAAATTTATTATCAAAGTACATATATGTCACCTTATACAACCCTGAGAATAATTTACTTGTGGGCATACACTGCAAATCCAAAACACAATAAGATCAATGAAAGAGCTCATCCAGCAGGACAAACAAACAACCGATGTGCAAAAGACATCAAACTATGTAAGTTCAGAAGCAAAAATAATATTAAGTAAATAAGCAATAAATATCAAGAACATGAGATGAAGAGTCCTTGAGATTGAGTTCAGCGATGGGGTGAGTGAAATTGAGTAAAGTTATCCTCTCTGGCCACGGGGCCAATGTTTGAGGGGCAGTAACTGTTCCTGAACCTGGTGCTGTGGATCCTGAGGCTCCTGTACCTTGTCCCTGGTAGCAGCAGTGAGAAAAGGGCATGGCTTGGATGGTTGTGGTCTTTGATGATGGATGATGCTTTCCTGTGACAGTGATCCATGTAGATGTGCTCACCCATGGGGAAGGCTTTACCCATGATGTAACTGGGCCATATCCACTAATTTTTGCAGGATTTTACATTCAAGGGCATTGACTTTTCCATACCAGGCTGTAATGCAACCAGTTAATATACTTTTACCACACATTTATAGAAATTTAACAGAGTTTTAGATGTCATGCCAAATCTTCACAAACTTCTAAGGAAGTAGAGGAGCTGCTGTGCTTTCTTTATAATTGCTTATGTGCTGACACCAGGACAGATCCTCTGAAATGATAACACTGAGGAATTTAAAGTTGCTGACTCTCTTTATTTCTGATCCCCAGATGAGGCTTAGACCTCTGGTTTCCTTGTTCTGAAAGCAATAATCATCTCCTTAGTCTTGCTGACATTGGGTGACAGATTGTTGTTGTGACACCACTCAGCCAAATTTTCAATGTCCCTCCTTTATGCTGATTTGTCGCTACCTTTTATTTGATGGTTCTTTTCATGTACCGTATCTCCATCAATTTTATTGCTTTTCTGAAGTCTGTTACTTCTCTTGAAGGTTTTATGGCATTTTCAAATTTTAAAATTGTTTTCATTTCTGTGATTTCCATATTCCTTAATATAATTTATCTAGTCCCTGATAATAGGGCTCCTTTTACTACGTACTTGGTTTTAACAACCCTATGCAAAGTTTTACTTTTTATGTAATAATTACTAGCTCATTCTCATTTTATTTTAGCCATCTCTATTACAGTTTAGTCATATGTTCATTGAATACTCTGAAATATCTGTTTCTCACAGTTCATCTACCATTATATCTTTTAATATAGTTTTGTAGTCTACTTCAGCCAATTTGTCTTTGCACTGAGTTGATGAGCTTTATTTAAGAGAATTCCTTTGGACTTTTGTTTACAGTATCAGTTTAAAATGCTATGAACATTTTCATCAGATTATTATCACTGTCACTGGTGAATCAGTTAGGACGAAAATGCCTTTTAATCATGTAACATTATAGAAGAAGAAAGTAAATATAGATAGGAAAGCTGATAATATCCTGTGGAAATAAATTCTCACTCCTTCATGTTTATCTGTATCTGTAGCTAAGTTGTTAACTGGGAATCTAGGATACTCACCTGAGCATGATTTATATGAAATGTGCCCCAATTGAGTTCGCACTTAGTTGAATACTGATAATAGTGCCCATAGATCAAACACCCTGATTTTCATTTTGATCTTTGAACTGCACATTTACACAATTAACTGCTCTATTTGTATTTGATCCTACACTGAATTGTCCATGCTTCAAGTAACAGTCTGCTAAAACTTAAACATAGTTACTATATTTTCTATGCAGATATTGATGAATGTTTATCCCATGATATTTGTTTGAATGGACTTTGTACAAATACTGAAGGATCCTATACTTGCTCAAATTGCAATCCTGGATACAGAATATCAGATAACAGACTGGCATGTGAAGGTAGGTATAATGGAGACATGGTGTGGAAATTGAAAACATAAACATGGTGTTTCTGTGGTTTGAAATAATGGAATTTATTGTACTTTACGCTGTAGATATTGATGAATGTTTATCTCATGATGTTTGTTTGAATGGACTTTGCACAAATACTGAGGGATCCTATACTTGCACAAACTGCAGTCCTGGATACAGAATATCAGAAAACAGACAGGCGTGTGAAGGTAGGTATAATGAAGGTATGTTCTAGAAATTGACTGCAATAAACCAGAACATATCTGGTATTTGAAATAATGAAATTTACTTTGTACGTTATGCTATAGACATCGATGAATGTATATCCCCTGATGTTTGTTCTAATGGATTTTGCGTGAACATCGAGGGATCCTATATATGTTCAATCTGCAATACTGGATACAGAAAATCAGAAGACAGACGGACATGTGAAGGTAAGTATGGAGGTACAACGTTCAAGCTAACTGCAATAAAGCGTGATGATTCTGTCTGTAATTCCACTGGTTGGTGATATTTCCATCTCTTGTCTTTAAATTAGATTATATTAAAATATCACAAACAAGAGAATATCTCCAGATGCAGGAAATCTGAGCAATACACACAAAATGCTGGAGGAACTCAGCAGGCCAAGCAGTATTTAGGAAACAAGTACAGTTGACGTTTTGGATCGAAACTCTTCGGCAGGACTATAGGCCAATTAGTCTGGCCTTGATGATGTTGGAGTTGATTATTAAGGTTGAGGTTTCTGGATACTTGGAGGCACATGATAAAATCGGCTGTAGTCAGCATGGTTTCTTCAAGGGAAAATCTTGTCTCAAAAATCTGTTGGAATTCTTTCTAGAAATAACAAGCAGGATAGACAAAGGAGAATCAGTTGATGTTGCGTTCTTCAATTTTCAGAAGACCTTTGACAAGGTACCACACATATGAGGTTGCTTAACAAGTTATGAGCCCATGGTATTATAGGAAAGATTCTGGCATGGATAAAACAGTGGCCAATGGGCAAGAGGCAAAGTGTGGGAATAAAGGGAGCTGTTTCTGCCTGGCTGCCAGACACTAATAGTGTTCTACAGAGGTCTGTGTTGGGGGCGATTCTTTTGTGTTGTACGTCAGTGACTTGGATGATGGAATTGATAGCTTTGTTGCAAAATTTGCAAACAGTATGAAGGTAGGCAGAGGAAAAGATTGTTTTCAGGAAGTAGGCTACAGAAAGAAACAGATTAGGACAATGGGCAAAGAAATGGCAGATGGAATACAGTGTCAGGAAGTGTATGGTCATGCACTTTAGTAAAAGAAATGAAAGAGTCAACTATTTTCTAAAAGGAGAGAAAATACAAACAACTGAGGTGCAAAGGGACTTGGGAATGCTTGTGCAAGATTCCCTAATTTGCTGGTTGAGTCTGTGGTGAGGAAGGCAAATGCAATGTTAGCATTCATTTCAGAAGGACTAGAATATAAAAGCAAAAGCTATGTTAAAAATTTATAAAGCACCAGTGAGGTCTCACTTGGAGTATTGTGAGAAGTTTAGGGCCCCTTATCTCAGAAAGGATGTGCTGAAACTGGAGACGGTTTAAAAGAAGTTCACAAAAATGATTCCAGGATTGAATAACTTGTCATATGAAGAGCATTTGATGGCTCTAGGCCTGTATTCACTAGAATTCAAAAGAATGAGGGGTGACCTCATTGTAACCTATCAAATGGCGAAAGGCCTTGATTGAGTGGATATGGAGAGAATGTTTCCTATGGTGGGAGAGTCTAAGACCAGAGGACCCAGCCTCAGAATAGAGGTGCGTTCTTTTAGAACAGAGATGTGGAGGAATTTCTCTAGCTAGAGTGTGGTGGACCTGTGGAATACTTTGCCACAGACAGCTGTGGAATCCAAGTCTTTATGTATATTTAAAGCAGAAGTTGATAGATTCTTGATTGGTCGGGGCATGAAGGAATACGGGGAGAAGACACGAGATTAGGGCTGAGAGGAAAGTTGGATCAGCCATGATGAAATTCTGGAACAGACTCGATGGGCCAAATGGCCTAATTCTGCTCCTATATTGATGCACCATCAATAACTCTCTCTGAGACGTGAAGTTGAGATATCGGCTTTTATTGACTGGAAGAAAGAACAAGCAGTAGTTGACCACCATACTACATCCTGGAGAATGAGGGCCGGGCTCAGGCCTCAATCGCCTTTATACCGGGGTCTGTGGGAGGAGCCACAGGAGCAGTCAGCAGGGGGCATGTCCAGACAGGTATATCTAGTTCACCACATATATCTTACGGTGTTGTGGAGTATAAGAAATGCAAGAGAACAAAATAAAAAGAAAGCAAGTAGTTTGGTAGTGTGGAGGAGCAGAGGGATCTGGGGGTACATGTCCACGGATCCCTGAAAGATGCCTCACAGGTAGATAGGGTAGTTAAGAAAGCTTATGGGGTGTTAGCTTTCATAAGTCGAGGGATAGAGTTTAAGAGACACAATGTAATGATGCAGCTCTATAAAACTCTAGTTAGACCACACTTGGAATACTGTGTCCAGTTCTGGTCACCTCACTATAGGAAGGATGTGGAAGCATTGGAAAGGGTACAGAGGAGATTTACCAGAATGCTGCCTGGTTTAGAGAGTATGGATTATGATCAGAGATTAAGGGAGGTAGGGCTTTACTCTTTGAAGAGAAGGAGGATGAGATGAGACATGATAGAGGTGTACAAGATATTAAGAGGAATAGACAGAGTGGACAGCCAGCGCCTCTTCCCCAGGGCACCACTGCTCAGTACAAGAGGACATGGCTTTAAGTTAAGGGAAAGGAAATTCAAGGGGGATATTAGAGGAAGGTTTTTCACTCAGAGAGTGGTTGGTGCGTGGAATGCACTGCCTGAGTCAGTGGTGGAGGCGGACACACTAGTGAAGTTTAAGAGACTACTAGACAAGTATATGGAGGAATTTAAGGTGGGTGATTATATGTGAGGCAGGGTGTGAGGGTCAGCACAACATTGTGGGCTGAAGGGCCTGTAATGTGCTGTACTATTCTATGTTCTACGTTTTAAATCAGGATGGCTAAAAGGCATGAGGTTGTCTTAGCAGACAAGTGAAGGAAAACTCTGAAGAATTCTAAAGGTATTTTAAGAGCAAAGGATTGCAAGGGACAAAATTACTGCACTGGAAGATCAGAATGGTAACCATGCATGGAGCCAAAACTGATGGGGGAGATGTTAACTGGATTTTCTCAGGAGATGGACACAGAGTCAAGAGAAGTGAGGTAAAGCAGCATAGAGTACATGGATCCTTTATACATTACAGAGAAGGAGGTTTTAGCTGTCTTGACGAAAATTAGGGGGATAATCCACAGGACTTGATGAGGTGTTCCTTCAGACCCTGTGGGAGGCAAGTACAGAAGTTGTATTGGCCCTAGCAGAGGTATTTAAATCATCCTTAGCGACAGGCCTGCTGAAGGGTTTTGGCCCAAAATGTCGACTCTACTTGTTTCCTAGATGCTGCCTGGCCTGCTGAGTTCCTCCAGCATTTTGTGTGTGTTGCTTATATTAAAATAAGTTCAAATTCATTCTGCTTAAATACCAATGATCTTAAACACAAAAGTTCAAATCGAAATATTTAGGTGATTTCTCATATCATTGTATTGGATAGCCGTACCTTGGTTTCTAATTTAAATCAGTTACATTAAAAGTACAAGATCAAATTTAATATTTCATCAGAGTACATTCAGAGAAAGTTTAAATTATTTATATTTTTGCTGTTTATTTTAGTAATAAATTTATTTTCTGGTTTCAGCATAAGCACATTTTTGAGAATATTAGAAAATGATATAGACATACAAAGTATTTCATAAACTGCAGTTGGCTAGATTTTGCAATTTTAGGATATTGAATATTTCCTCAAATTAAGGTTGAACACAAAATGTGTAACATTGAATTAACATGGCTAAAAATCAAATATGACATAGTCAAAGTCAATGGAAATGATAATAAGATTTGGCTGCTATATGATTCAGTGTAAGTTAGTTAAATTTGTAGACAAAGGATAGAAATATCTTCTCTTCACTATTATCCCATTTTATGATACAATGGATATCTAGAATCTTTTTTAGAAAACAACTTCCCACTAGGGAAAAGATATTTAATCAACTTCAGAGATAATTAGAGAATTTCTATGTATCCTTTTTTCCAAATATTACTAACAAGCATGTGTTCTTTAGTCAATTGCTTACATCATATATCAGTCTAAATATTTACTTTCCATGTTCTTAAAATTCCATGATTCCGCAGTTCTATTTTAGATTCTAAATAATAAAAATATCCAGCCAGTTTTCTGAGTTAATTTATTCATACACTTCAGTTGTAAGTTTACACAGATTTATTATGTTATATAAATAAAAAGAATAATAAATATAGTGTTGGTGAATTTAAAGATGCCGATCGCCTTAATTGGACAATTTTGAATACAGTTCTTACTTTAGACCTCCAAGAAGCTTCTTGATACATTAGCATTCTTTATCTGTTAGCAATACTTCTAACTAAAGTATAGGGAAATGAGAAAAACAATGATAAATATGTGAAAAATACACAAAGCCCAGGTGGAAGTCTTCAGTCAAGTGATAAATGTAAACCAGGAGCCAATTCTCTGCTGGTTGACTGTTGATATGGTTTCCTGCACACCAGAAAGACAGGAAATAGTTTGTAGACAGTGACCCAGATTAATGTTGGAATGGAGAATCCATCTGTTAGAGTCAGGTGGTCAGGCAGTGATCCAACTCTACCATTAAGCGGAAGCCCCAGAATTCTGAAGACAAAGTAAAGGGACAGAAACTTCAGTCCTTGAACTATTTACTTGACCTTTGTGTTCAAGGAATAATACACTGTGTTAACAATTGAAATCAATGGAATATGAGACTCATGTATGAACAGACTTACTTATGTATAACACTTTATATAAAATAAATGCTACTTCCATTAGTCAGCAAGTCAACAACTGTAGGCCAAAGTAAATAAGAAGATATTACTGTATAGGGGGTGACACAATATACAATATACAGTGGTTAGTTGATCACATTACAGCATCGGTCAGTGATCAATGATTGGGGTTCAATTCCTGTTGCTGTCTGTAAGCAGTTTGTAACTTCTCCACATGACTGTATGGTTTTCCTCTGGGTGCTCTAGTTTCCTCCCATTCTCTAAAGACATACAGTTAGGGTTGATGAATTGTAGATGTACTATGTTGGTGCTAGAAGCGTGGTGACACTTGCAAGCTGCCTAGCACAATCCTTGTTGATTTGATTTGACACAAACAATGCATTTTGCTATATGTTTCAATGTATATGTGACAAATAAAGCTCATTTTTTAATCTCAAGTCATTCAAGAACTAAACGTTATTTTTCCTGTAACCCTTAACTCCTATAATCCAAAGGTCTGTCCATCTCAACCTTAAATGACACAGTTTCTGCAGATGTTTGGAGTAAACATTTCAGAGTATTCCCTGTGAGAAAATAATTTCCTCCCTGACCATTTTAAGTAGGAAGCTTTCTATTCTCAAACCATATCCCCAGTTATAGATTTCCCCATAAGAGTCAAATCCATCTCAGAATCAAATCCATCAAGCTTCCTCAGATTCTCCTTTATTTCAATGAAATCACTTCTCATTTTCCTAAGCATCATTAACTAAGCACAGACTCCTCATTCCTTTTTCATAAAATAATCCTTTCATTACAGATGTCAAGATACTAAACTTCCTTTGAATCGTCACTAGTACAACTATATACCCCGCAAAATAAAATCAAAACTTTATACAGTATTTCAGTCTTTGATACACATTTGGAAATGTCATCAAAACAAAGTTGGGGATGGGAAGAAACAGTGCCATATCTAATTACTTTCTATGAGAAATGGTCCAATTTGCAGAAAGAAAGGATGTTATATATTTTATATAAAAGAAATGAAGGAATAAACAAAAGGGCAGAGAGAATGGGATAGCTCTTTCTAATTCATTAGTGAAATGATTTGTTCTTTTCATGGAAAAGAAATAGTTAACCAAAGAAAATCAATTACTGTTACGGAAAATAAGTTTTATGAAAAGGTTAAGATGCCTTCTTTAACAGAAGAGACTTTGCTTGACATGTTTATTTCTAGTTAATTTGATTGCATGTAGTATGTGATTTTTTTTTAAGAAGTAATGCCAGTGTGCCAGCTTACACAATTCTATGGAAACTTCTTTACATTGTACAGCTCCTACATTATTTGAAAAATAGTAACATTAATACAAAATTGATTTAAAGTACTAAAAGTCTTTTAAGTGGTTGTAATTTTAATGATATTAAATCTAACTATATAAAAATATTGTTGGGCTTTATTCTGCCATCTGTTTTTGTTAGAATTGAAGGAGATCAAAATCTGTGCAGTTATTTATTATTTTGTAGATTCTAAATGATATGTTTCAAACCGGTAGACCTTAAAATGTTAATGTCAACAAATTAATATTTTAGAGGGAAATATTTTGCTGTACTGAAAATCAAAATTAACCAATATATAGCTTGCCAGAAAAACATTTTAAAATATCTGGCAAATTCTTTAATGTCTATATTGTAATGTAAACCAGACGGCAGAAATAATATTTCCATCTGACTTAGCAGTCCTAAGGTACTTGTTGAAAATACAAGGATGGTAACAAGCATTTTAGGGATGTTAATGAATAAAATCTTCAAATATATTGTAACACCAATAATGCAGGCTTTATTGCCACCACAGGAATGTTTGTGATTTTTTTTATAGCACAGAAGAGGCAGTTACTACCATCAGGCTTCAGTTAAGCCTGAAAGTTTTCTGGCATCCTTCCCCTGGATATAACCCTGTTTTGCTGATTTTTGGAGCAAGGATGGTCTTTGATAGTTACATAACACAAAAGTGTGAGCAAGACAATAATGAGAAAACAAGCACTAGTACAATTCAGAAAATAATGTAAATAAAGTGGCATTTCCTATAATGTATTATTGGTTGCCACAGCTCTGATGAATAGTGATTTTAAAAGGCTGCAAAAAAGTTTCATATTTAAACCTGCTTTAATGTGTTTGACACCAATACATTCACCTTTTTCTGCCTTATTCTCAGAATCAAAATTACTGCTGCATTGAATGAGGCCATTTGGCTAATCAAGACTATATCAGCTAAACACAAGTGCAATTTATTTAGTTCCTCTTCCCCAATCTCCTCTTTTAGCCCTGGAACTTTTTTTCATCATGCTTATCAAAAAGACAACCATATATACCAAAGAATCCACTACAGACTTAAAAGTATTTTTTAAATCTTTGATGTCTGGTATTTTCACGTTTTCTTTTTCTTTCTCTGTTGTGCTTTTTAAAGAACCAATCAAATGTAAACAGACATGAACAATGGGATCATAGAAGATTTGTGATGCAAAAGGAGGACTCTACACCCATCAGGTCCATGCTCATTGAGCAAGAGCAGCAGAGTAAACAGGATTTTCAAAAATATTACCAGTTAAGGTGTAAGATGCAGGATGACTGAAAAAAAAACACCAAAATGCTAGAGGATTAGAGAAGGCGGTGAATCAAAAAGGATGAAGAGAAATATAGCAAGAAAGATCCTAGTACTCCAACATTGTTATGTTGTGCAAATTTTCTGCACTGTTCAAGTTTTCTGATCTCACTATCAATGTTCTTCTACAGACATTAATGAGTGTTTGAATAAGGACATCTGTGGTCCAAATGGGGAGTGCGTGAACAATGAAGGGTCCTATTTCTGCCAGTGTGTCAGTGGTTTTTCCAGTAGTCCTGAAGGTACAAGTTGTCAAGGTAAGATATTATCAGGATAGACCTATGTTTCTTTGTGTCGATATATGAAGACACCTTATTAATAAATTGGAAAAACTTAGTAACATTTAGTAGAATTTCCTTTTACTGCAGTAAACACTTTTTCAATTGTCTTCATGATTTTTCATTTTTTCAGAAGATAATTGAATGTGTGGTATGATGTTCCCAAAATACCTCTGTATGAAACTAAGCTATAGTTAATATGGAACAATGAAAATGAGATTTCCTTTGATTGCAAGATGCTGGTACATTTATTGTATGATAATAAAACCAAAGAGATCATACAACATAGGCCCATTTTGCTCATCAAATTTGCTCCACCATTCCATCATGGCTGATTTATTATCCCACCCAGCTCCATTCTCCTTTCTTCTTCCGCGTAACCTTTGACACCTTTATAAATCAAGAACCTATCAACTTCCACTTTAAATATCCCAGTAACTAAGCCTCCACAGCCTTCAATGGCAATGAAATCCACAGATTTACTACCCTGATGCTAATCAAATGAAAAAATTTTAAAAAAGTAAAATAACAGCAAAATTTATTTTTCTTTTCTAGGTCGTAAGTAGTAAATTTTAATTGATCTTAACTAAAAGTTCCTTGAAACCATTATTTTTTTTTAGAATTAATTCTAATAAGTTAGCACATGAAATCCAAAGCAATGATGCATGGTCAAGATTGCTCTAAACAAGAACCTAATAATGATGATGATCAAATACAGTATTAACCATTTAGTGTAGTTTTATGTGTATTTCTGACTAATATTATTATGTATGCAATATTAAAAATAAGATAACATTCTAAATCTAGTTATGTATGACTCTGGAAAATTACTTAGGACAAAGGGTTTGGGATCATAATGTCAAGTAGTGGATAAACTCCAGCAGTTGACTAAGGACAAACCTTCAAATATTTTGAGCTAGGTTTTGTTGTATAGAAATAAATTGCTAAAAATATATATCATAAGATAAATTGAGAATGTGCTAATAGTATTGCAATGCTGTTATTACTATGGAGAGCATACTCTCCTAGAAAATCATTCCAGATCACAAACATTCACTATGAATGGAAAGCAAACATTTGCAGAAGGTTACAATGCTCCGGATTTTACACAATTTAAATTCTTAAAGGATGAATTTAACTTTAATAGGAGGTAGACAATAGACTTCTCATTATATAACTGGTAATATTTTCTCTTTCATTCTAATAAGTCAGTTAAATGGAATGTTTAAAATGGTGGCTATTCAGATATTGAATTTTACCTCACCTAATTCTGGGAAATTAGAAAGCAATATTTCAATAAATATTGTGAATATTGAATAAACAATATTTTATTGACATGAGATCAAAGCAGAATATTAAATATCTACCGACATATCTGCCAGTGGAAGTGATGGATGTAGGTTCAATTTCAACATTTAAGAGAAGTCTGGATGAGTACATGAATGGGAGGAGTATGGAGAGCTATGGTCCCGGTGCAGGTTGATTGAACTAGGCGGAGTAATAGTTCAATATTGACTAGATGGGCCAAAGAGCCTGTTTCTTTGATGTAATCCTCTATATCTTTATTAGAATAGATCCCATTTTGTAAATTCATTTCAAATCAAATTAAGAAGACATTGTAAATGCTTCTTTTGAAATTAATGAAATGAATAATGGCACTGAAAAGTAAAAAGAGTTAATTAAAATGTTATTGTCAATAATATTGCATTCTGAGAACTGTGTTCGAAACAGTTTGAAATTGAAATATATTTTTCAACAAGGGAAACATCAAACAAACATGAGGTTCAGTGTGCTGAGCTTGATACAGAAAAAAGTATTGGATTATTGGATTTTACTATTAAATTACATAAAAACATAGGAACATATAAAGGAACAAGAGTAAACAAGTGGTCCCTCAGGCCTACTCTGCCATTCATTATGATTGTGGCAGATCCAGTCATTTCCTGTCAAGCTGATTGCAAATATTCACTTTCTGATTAGCCTCCTAAAAATGTTGCATGTTTCATCTGATTCTTCTAAACACCTCTGAGTTTATACGCAGTCTACTAAATCCCTCTCCACAGCCCGATTACAACACTCTCCACCATCCTGAGAATCGACCTGGTGAACTTTCAATGCATTTTGTTGAAATTATATTCTTCCCTGTGTAGGAGAACCAGACCAATATTCCAAGTGAAATCTTAGCCTGGATGTATAGGTTATTTCCAAATATGGCAAAACTCCAATAATTTGCTATCCAGCAATTTGATAATCCCAAAGCTTTGGCATGTGGGTCACTGGGTACTGATTCTCATCCCTTCTTGAACCAGAACCTTGGACTTGTGCTTTGTTAAAAAACACACACAGGGTCTTATTTACTCTTTACATATTGGAGCCCCACTCTCAAACTCATTTTCACATCTGAGGTCCATGATCCCATGTTCTATTCCCCTCACTAGAGGCCCATTTCACACACTTCCTTTGGTCCTTGTACCACACTCCCTTTAAACTCAAGTGGATTTGTTGCCCACACTTTTTTGAAACTTTCTACAGGCTTGTTTCCAATGCTCCTTTTAATCCTACCTAGTTCAATGAAAACTTTATTATTATACTTTGTAACACACATAAAAAAATAAAAGTGCATTGGTGTATAATATTCAGTTGTCTAGACAATCTGCGGTTATGTCCCAGCTAAGATGTAAACATTTGGGGTGTACAGTATTTTTATTTGTGTCGTCAATTTGTTGCTGTGCAGCTGGAATTGGACACAGCTGGAAATTTAAGAGACTACTAGACAGGTATATGGAGGAATTTAAGGTGGGGAGATATATGGGAGCCAGGGTTTAAGGGTCGGTACAACATTGTGAGCTGAAGGGCCTGTACTGTGCTGTACTATTCTATGTTCTAATTCCTCAATTGAGATAAGTCACCTTCAGTTTTAGTTTTTTTTTTAAATATTTTTCTCAACTCTGACTCTAAGTGCAGATGTAATTTTATTTTTTGTGTACTTAGACATACTCTAGTTATCATCATCTATTCTGTATCATTGTTAGCCGGGGTGAGGTGCTGGTAATGGATGTTGTACCTTTATTTTTGAATGTTGAAGTTTGTACCTTTATTAAGAAAGGGGGCAAAAAAATGAGTGGAAGCTACAAGCTAAGTCTAACATCTGTCGAAGGTAAGCTATAGTGTCTTTGACTATAACTACCCTTGCGTATTTGCTGATCCTTTCACTGTAACTCACCATAGTTTCACCTTTCCAAAACCATTCCCTCACCTATTTAGTTTAAAGCAGTTAATAGTAGGTTTGTAATATGTAATGAACCATTTCAATTTAGTCAATTTTGAGGGCATTTTCCCTTATTTTGGCTTCTGAACTCCCCTGTACTGTTACACCTACTGCATTATGCTCCACAGATATTAATGAATGCTTGACTAAGGACATTTGTGGTCCCAATGGAGAATGTATAAACAATGAAGGAGGCTCTTATTACTGCCTTTGTGCTCAGGGCTATACCACTACTCCTGATGGAACAGGCTGTGAAGGTAAGACATATGTCGGTGCCTGGTACTAAAATGCCTACTAAATGTAATATATATGATTCATAAACTAACTGAATACTAAACAAGTTTTTTGGTTGTTTTGATAATCAAGAAGAGGGAAGGGTGGAGGAGCAGTGCTAGGTGATACTGGCTAGGTGTATTTGACATTTTAGAAGCCAAATATTCCATCTCCTCTGTTGTCACCCTGTTGATAAGGATGTGGGTAGTGCAGCAATGAGAAATGATTTGGCTTAGACGATTAAGACAAAATTAATTTTTGATTGAGAGGAATATCACAGTAGTAGTCAGAAATGAAATTAATGAGGGATCATCCAGTGAAGCTTTGTAGACGGAGCTGAAAAATAAGAAGAGGATGGTCACCTTGCTGGGGTTCTACTATAGGCCCAAAAGAGTCAACACGAATTAGAGGAACAAAAATTCAGGGAGATTGTGGAGAGCTGTAAGACTAATAGGGTTGTCACATTTGGGGATTTAAACTATCTTAACATTGATTGGGACTGCTATAGTGTTAAGAACTTATCAGTATATTCAGGAAATTTTCCTCAAGCAATATATAGAGGGACCAAGCAACATACTTCATATCACTTAATTCAGTGATAATGCATTTGATTCTGCCCTACCAGGTGTCACATACCTCGTGACCAGGTTACCGAACCAGCAGAAATGGAATAATACATTGGAGTCTGGTATTACTGTAACTAAAAGTGTTTATTAGTAAACTAAGTAATACAGTACTGTAAAAATGAAAATATATATAAAACAGGTTAGCAATGATATATACAGAAGTGTGGAAATAGGAATCAAAACCAAGCTCTATCGAAGTCTAGGGGTAAATGAATAGTCTTATGATGGTGCAGAGTTCAGTTCAGTTTAGTTTAAGTCGAGGTAGTTGCTGTTGTACCATTGCACAGAGAGGAGAGAGCGAGAGGTGATGCAGTTGCAGGCAAACCTTCCGTTGTCTTCTTGTCCTGTTGTGGCCACCGACTGTGACCCCTCCGTACCAGGCCAGACTGTTCTTCAGTGGTAAGCCTGTCACCCAGGCGAGGGTGAACACACACACAAGCCCCCACCAGTCTGCCTTCACACACTGTGAGCCTCTGATCAATTCCCCCGAATTGATCCTCCAAACCCCCACCTTCATGTGGGTGCACAATGCTCTTTCAGTGTCCCGTGGTGTGTCTGCTTGTGTCTCAGCAGACTTGCTTTTTATCTCCCCTGACGGGGTGCCAGCCATCCATCAGCTGTCCATCACCTGGTACCCGCCTTGCTGTCTCAGCAGGAATCCACACAAGCAGGCAAAGAAAGTGTCCTTGGAGCAAAGTAAACAATTAGCGAAGAAGTCATAATACTAAATCATCCCTCTCTCATTATCAGCATCTGCAGCAAGATGCCTCCCCCCTCTTCTTCTCTCTCTCTCGTTAGCAGCATAGTTCACAGGGGTGTCAACTCTGGACCCCATCTCAGCCTGGTTTGCTCATCACACATCACACAGGGCAAAGGCAAAGCTTGTTCTACTCTTTGGTAATATAGTAGGGCAAGTGGCAGATGTTAAAGTGGGAGAGCACTTTGGGACCAGTAGCTATATTTCTATTATTTTTAAAACTAGTTATGGAGAGCGATGACTGGTCCATATATTCAAAGTTCTAAATTGGGGCCAGGTCAATTTTGATGGTATTAGATACAAGCTGGCAAAGACTTATTGGAGTTGAGCAGGTCGGGCAGCATCCGTGGAAACCAACAGTCAACGTTTCCGGCCGAGACGTTGACTGTTCATTTCCATGGATGCTGCCTGAACTGCTGAGTTCCTCCAACGTGTTGCTTTGACCCCAGCATCTGCAGAGTATTTTGTATTTACTGGAGCTGGTTGCTTGCAGGTAAAGAGATCTCTGTTAAGAGGAAGGCTTTTAAAAGTAAGATCAAGTTTGAAATGTTTCTTTTGAGAGTGAAGGGCAAGGCTGGCAGGGGTAAGGAACACTCAATGACAAGAGATATTGAGACCTTGGTCAGATGAAAAGAAGCATGGGAAAATGTGAAGCTCTGGATGTGTATAGGGGATGCAGGAGTATTTTCTAAACGGAAATCAGCAGAGCGAAAAAGGAGGCATGGGATATATTTAGAAGATTAAAGAGAAGCTAACAAACTCTTAATACATTAAATGAATTAAACAAAAAAGAGTAATTTGGGACCCCTCAGAGACAAAGTGGATATCTATGTATGGAGTCACAGGAGATGTGCAAGGATCTCAATGAATGTTTATCCTCTGGTTTTACCTTTAAATAAATTGGTAAATTGGTTTATTGTTGCCACATGTACTGAGTTACAGTGAAAAATGTCAGTACAACACTGCATTGACGTAGTACAAGGTATTACAGACCGCGGAATAAAATGGTACAGTACAGCGAAAGTGCAGTGCAGATGGCTAATAAGGTGCACTGTCACAATGGAGTAGATCATGAGTTCAAGAGTCCATTCAATAGTATTAAAGTTACAGGATAGACCATGTACCATATAGCCTACTGTATAATATGCTAAAGACTTACACAGGACAGAAAGTGCATCCCAAAGGTAAAATTAAAGTGACAGTGTCCTACGGGGACAAAACACAGCAACTGAACCTCTATGTACTGGAAAAAGGAGGACCACCTTTGTTGGGAAGTGAATGGCTCAGGAAAATCCAGTTGGATTGGCACACCATCAAGGCACTAGATGTGTCAACAAAGCTGGGCAGCTCGGCGGGGAAGATGTCCACAGCTCTCCTCTCACCCATTGTCGACTATTACAACGACAATGAGGAGCTTAGACAGCGCCAACAGGAAGACAAATATTGCCAGTAAGCAGGATGATGAAGACTACCTGGAAGTAAAAGAGCAGATGTACCAGGAGAAATTGACATCACTCAAGAGACAGCTACAGCAGTTACAGGAAGGCACTTTGCAGGAGTATCAGAAAAGGATGAAGAAACTAGATCAACAATGCAAGTGAAGAATATGAAATGCAAAGCTTTTTCTGCAACTGGAAACAGAAAAAGTGGAAAGGAATTATATTAGAGAGAAGAAAGAATCGGGGAGAGCGCAGGAGCCCCCACCTCAGACCGGCCCGAGCTGCAAACACCTCACGCAGCCTGTCAACACCATGAGTGTGGCCGAGACGGAGCAGCAATCTGAATAGCAGCAGCAGCAGCAGCAACAGCCAGACAAACCCAAATCCCCAGGGGAGACGAAAGTCATCGCAACAAAGGTTCTTGGAACAGTAAAGTGGTTCGATGTATGGAATGGATATGGATTCATCAACAGGAATGATACAAGGAAGATGTGTTTGTACTTCAGACTGCTATAAAAGAGAATAACCCACGGAAATACCTCCGCAGTGTTGGAGACGATGAAACTGTGGAGTTTGACATAGTGGAAGGTGAAAAGGGTGCAGAAGCAGCAAACATAACTGGTCCCAGAGGAGATCCAGTCCAAGGAAGCCGATATGTCACGGACAGAAATCGTTATCATCGCTGCAATCCTCGCCACCAAGGTCCACCACGTAATTACCAACAGAACATTGAAGGTGGAGAGAAAGAAGATGGAGCAGAGTCAGCAACAGATGGAGAAAACCAAGATTATCAAAATCAGCAACATTGTCCACCTCACAGAAGACAGCATTACCCACCTTACTTTATTTGTCGTCGCTATGGTCACCACCCACAATATAGCAACCAGCCTCAGGGAGAAATTACTGAGGGTGATGAAATAAATTAAAACCAGATTGCTGGAGAAGAAGGTAAACTTAACAGAGGACAAAATCAGTTCCATTCAAACAGAACAGCTTTCACACAAGGTAAATCTTGAACTAATTTTTTCCTCCATTGAGAATCATACACTTAATCCTTTGCGGGAAAGTTTCTTTTGCACGTACATATTTTGAATCCTCAGCCAATGTGTCTTGTTTTTCACAAAGAAGTTGGGAAACAGCATCAAAACAGAGGCAAATTCTGACAACAAACTGAGGTTTCTATTGTTGTATTTTCACATTTGTGCTGAATGTGCATCTGAAGGAATTCTCCCTCTTGAGCCAGACAGGTAGCACTGCAGGTAATCCTTAATATCAGCAAAACTGTACTTTAACAGCAGCTTAAGAACAATGGAACGAACAACAGGATTTTGATCAACTGTTGCACCAAATTGTGAAAGATTACTGGTAAAGTCATTGAATTACCCCGACTTTTGAATAACTAGTAGAGACAGCAGATCACCAACCACTTCTTTTGTTGGTGGCAAATCATCTTTGAAGCAGACCATGGAAACTCCCTATGCTCAGAGGTCAACTTTTCATGACTTTTATATGGAAATCTTATTAAAACAAACAAGTTTATTGACAGACGTTACTCAGAGGGGCAGAGAAGACCCCCCAAAAGACTTGAGTTGTAATTATTATTATTATTATTATTATTACATTACTTTGTTATAATTTCATATTATTAAGTTACTAATTAAACAGTGAGTAGGCGTTTGTATATTAAGGGTGCATATACGGTATTTGCTTAGCGTAAAAAAAAGTCAATACACTTAAAAGGGGAGGAGTGTACCATATAGCCTATTGTATAATATGGGACTATTTTATGTCATAGTAACATATTATTGAGCATGCGCTATTGGGCGCATATTGATCTGTATATATGTGTTCAGTTCGGTTTTTAGTTAGTAAAGAACCCTGTTAACATAGATCCCGTCTCCAGCATTTTTATTAATGATATTGTTGTGTAAACGGCCACATACACAACAGACCATAAGATATAGCAGCAGAGCTAGGCTATTTGGCCCACCAAAAGAGGCTTTGATCCTGTGTATGCTTTTAGGGTTTTGTATGTTCTGCTGCAATGTCAAGGAAGGAAAAGAGAGAATATCTCAGTGGGTGGGATCTCTGATTATGCTAGCTGCTTTACTGGAGCCATAAGAAATAGAGACAGGGTCCATGGAAGGGAGGCCACTTCCCATGATATGTTGAGTTGTGTCTACGATTCTCTGCAGTTTTTGCAGACCTGTGCTGAACAGTTGCCATGCCAAGCTGGGATGCATCCAGATAAGATGTTCTGTATGGTGCATTGATAAAAATTGGTGAGACATGACATGATGATTTTGGAACTAGTTATAGTCAATGAGGATATCTTGCAGATAGTCTGCATGCAGTATTGGAGGTGCTGGACATCTTAAAGTGTATGAAGATAGGCAGTCTCTGGAGCCTTACCAGGTATCTTTAAGCATGCTGTGCAAAGGTAGAGAAGAATCTGGAAGTGCCCTAGTTGAATATTTGCATCATTGTTGACCATGGGTGAGGTGCTGGAAGACAGGGGGATGGCAAATATTGTGCCTTTATTTATGAAGGGCTGCAAAGGGAAAGGGCGGAAGCAGAGAGTGACAGTGGGAGGTGGGTTCTCAAACTTGGGGGCCATGACTAATGGTGTGCTTCAGAGGTTCCATTGTTGTTTGACATCTATGTCAACCCCAACACACACAAAATGCTAGAGGAACTCAGCAGGCCAGGCAGCATCTATAGAAAAGAGTAAACAGTTGATGTTTCGGGGTGAGCCCCTTCAGCTGGACTGGAAAGGAAGGGGAGAAGTCAGAGTAGGAGGGGGGGATGGGGAGGAAGAAGTACAAGATGGCAGGTGATAGGTGAAACCGGAAGAAGGGGAGGAGATGAAGTAAAGAACTAGGAAGTTGATTGGTGAACAAGATAAAGGACTGGAGAAATTCAGTCTGATAGGAGAGGACAGAAGACCATGGAAAGAAAGGAAAGGGGGAGGACCACCAGAGAAAGATAATGAGCAAGTTGGAAGATAAGGTGAGAAAGGGAAGCAGGAATGGAGGATGGTGAATGGGGGGTGTGGCATTTACCAGAAGTTCGAGAAATTGGTGTTCATGCCATCAGGTTGGAGGCTACCCAGACGGAATAAAAGGTGTTTCTCCTCCATCCTGATTGTGGCCTCATCCTGGCAGTAGAAAAGGCCATGTCAGAATGGGGGTGGGAAGTAAAATTGGAATGGGTGGCCACCGGGAGATCCTGCTTTTTGTCTTAGACAGAGCAAAGGTGGTTGGCGAAACTGTCCCACAATCTATGGCGGGTCTCACTGATATACAGGAAGCCACACCGGGAGCACCAGATACAGTAGGTGACTCCCACAGACTCTCAGGTGAAGTGTTGCCCCACCTGGAAGGACTGTTTGTGGTACTGAATGGTAGTGATGGAGGAGGTGGAGGGGCAGGTGTAGCATTTGTTCTGTTTGCAAAGATAAGTGCTAGCAGGGAGATCAGTGTGGTGGGACAAAGGGGCAAAGAGTTGTGCAGGGAGCAATCCCTACAGAAAGTTGTGGGGGGGGGGGGAGGGTGGGAAAGATATGCATGGTGATGGGATCCTGTTAAAAATGGTGGAAGTTATGGAGAATTACGTCCTGAACGTGGATGGTAGTTGTTGGTGACCCACCTCAAACTGTTTGGGTTTCTTTATTTAATGAAGATGAATTTACATTAGAGACAGTTCAGAGAAGTTACTGTAACCTTGGGAGGGTAAATTTTTCTTCATACCAGAATCTAGAACGGGACAGTGTTTAAATGTAAGGGGTCAACCTTATGGCAAAGATGGAATCCTACTTCTTGGATTGTGAATCTTTAGAATTATTTACCCCAGCAACCTATAAAGGTTGAGTTGTTGAGTGTAGGAAGGCTGAGTCAAAGTATTTTTAAAACTATAACATGCTCAACAATTACAAAGAATAAATAGGAAATGGAGTTGAAGTATTGGTTAGATCATCCATAAACATTGATTTTCCATTTCCAGCTTGCATTTCTCATGCATTAAGTAAAAAAAAGATATCTTTGAAAATGAAAACTCAGTCTTTGTCATATAAAACAGATTTGTTTAATTCCATAAAATTGATTTACCTCCAGTAGCTGCTGTTCTAATACAGACCACCCTGTCTTCTAATAGAAAAAGAATATTTTCCTAACAAGTTCAGCCAGAAGTCTGAAACAAGATTGTATATATTTGGAAAGGATTTAAATAGATTGGCTTAATTGCATCTTTCAGTAACATTTAATTTAATATGTGTTTTGTTTCACTATTTTTATAATTCTTCATTACTACCTTACATTTTAATATTTTTCTTATGAATTTAGTTAACGTACAATTTTTTTCTGGTCTTTTTCCTTCTCATATTTCCAAATGTTAAGTTTGATTAACCTCTTTGACCCAATCTGCTGCATTACTGTTAGCACACAATTTCAGTTGACACATTGAGCTGAAGTAGACTAGCTTCTGAATGCAATCCATTTAGGAAAAGGAGAAAGGATGAAAGAGGAGGTGAAATAATACTGCTTATTAGCAGCTATAATGAAAGCAAAAATAGAGTCCATATTGATCCAGATAAAATCTAAAAAGGATCAATCACACTAATTGCTGCATTCTACAGATGATCTAATAAAGAAAGTTGTGTGGCAAGTGAAATATGGAGACAAATTCAAGAAAGTCAACTGCATCATTTTTAAATGGACAACGAGAATAAGGAAGTAAAATTCCTATAAGGTGTATAGGACTCCAGTCTAACCCAATTTGTAGAGAATTCATTGGTGGAGAATTTGTTATTCAACCTAATAGTAAAGGATGAACCGAATCCATTGAGAAGTAGAAGCAGGCAAGTATCCCGGTACTAGCGTAAATATCACAATAGACTTTGTGCTAATTATGGAAAAGAACAAAAATAAGGTCAACAGATTTGAAAAAAAGTTGATTTTGACATGGTTTAAATGGAATAGATTAGCAAGGTCACAAAAGTTGGACAATCCATACCGGGGTGCATAAAAAGAGCTTCTTTTTAATCCGGACAGTGACCACGATTTCAAAGGCAGAGTTTGGCAGTGGTTTCTCTTTGAGTTGAGGAGCGACCAGTCAGCAAGAGGTATTGTGTAAAAAGAGCTACCTTTCAGTCAGGTCCACATTCAAGATTTAAAAAGCAGAGCTTCGAGCTGGATTTCTCTGAATTGGACAGTCCACACTAGGGGTACGTGAAAAGACTTACTTCTTAATCAGGGCAGTGAGTGAGATTTTAAAGGCAGAGCTTTGCGGCAGTTCCTCTGAGTTACTGAGCAACCAGTCAACAAGAGGGATTCATTAGAAAGGGGGAAAACAAGTTACGCAGGTGCAAGCAGACCGGCCATTCTTGCGAACGTGCCGGTCTTTAGGGTGGCTTAGGCAAGATCAGGTTTGGCTGAAGTAGATTATCTTGTAAGTTACTCTCGCTGTATTCTTATTTGTTCATTCATCATCTGTTTGTGCATAGTATAGTGGGAATGGCTCCAGGGGCAGTGTTTTGTACTGTGTGTGGAATATGGGAAGTCTGGGAGACTGAAGGTAAACACATTTGCACCAGTTATGCCAAGCTACTGGTCCTGAGAGAACATATTAAGGAACTGGAGCTGCAGCTCAGTGACCTTCGACTCATACGGAAGAATGAGGAGGTGATAGACAGGAGCTACAGCGAGGTACTCACCCCTAGGTTGCAGGAGACAGGTAACTGGGTGACTGTCAAGAGAAGTAGGGGAAAAGCACAACCAGTGTACACCTGTGCAGTGTACACCTAAGGCCATTCCCCTCAATAATAAGTATATATCTTATTAATAAGATACTATTGATTGTGGGGAGCCATAGTGACTGGGTTACTGGTACTTAGTAAGTTGCTGTGATTCAGAAGAGTAGAGAGGTGAAGAGGACTACAGTGTTGATATGAACAGTCAGAGGAACAGATACGAGTTTCTGTGAGTATGATAGAGACACCCAGATGGTATGTTGCCTCCCTAGCGTCAGGATCAAGGATGTCTCGGATTGCGTCCATGGCGTTTTCAAGTGCGAGTGTGAGCAGCCAGGAGTCTTGGTGAGGAGTTCCTGAAGAGAGATTTTAGGGAGCTACGTAGATAGCTAAGAAACAGGACCTCCAGGGTAGTAATCTCTGGATTGCTGCCTGTGCCATGTGCCAATGAGGTTAAGAATAGGATGATTTGGCAGGTGAATGTATGGCTGAGGAACTGAGACAGGGGAAGGGGTTTAGATGTATGGATCATTGGGATCTCTTCTAGGGAAGGCATGACCTATATAAATGGGACAACATACACCCAAACCAGAGGGGGTCCAATATCCTTGGAGGCAGGTTGGCCAGAGTTGTTCGAGTGGGTTTAAACTAATTTGGCAGAGGGATGGGAACCAGAGCGGACGTGCAGAAGATGAGGTAGGTGGGTTACAAACAGAGGCAATGTGTGGTGAAACTGCTAGCAAGGGGAAGCTGACAATAGGGCAAAATTACAGTTAAAGAAATGAGTTGCACTGTAAAAGGTGGACAAGGCTGAAAAGGGTGAATACAGGAATAAAGGTGGTACATATGAATGTGTGCAGAATACAAAATAAGATCAATAAGGGCAAAATAAGCACAGTTATAGATCAGCACATATGATGTTGTAGGCATCACTGAATCATGGCTAAAAGAGTACAGCTAGGAACATAATATCCAAGGTTACACGTAGTTTCGAAAGGACAGGCAGGAAGGCAGAGGGGTTGGCATGGCTCTGTTGGTAAAAAATGAAATTAAATCATTGGAAAGAGATGACATAGGGTCAGAAGGTGTTGTGGATACAGCTAAGGAACTGCAAGGGTAAAAAGACCTTGAGGGGAGGTATTTACAGTCCCCCAAACAGTAGGAAGTACGTTATCTGCAAGTTAAAATGGGACATAAAAAACGCATGCCAAAAGAGCAATGCTACAATGGTCATGGGGGATTTTAATATGAAGGTGGATTGAGAAAATCAAGTTGGTGTGGGATTCCAAGAGGGGGCATCTCAAGAATGCTTACGAGATGGCTTTTTAGAGCAGCTCGGGGTTGAGTCCACCAGGGGATGAGCTGTTCTGGATTGGGCATTGTGCAATGAAGCAGAATTGATTAGAGAACTTAAGGTTAAATAAAAGCTTTTAGGGGCAAGTGATCATAATATAATGGTCTTCATCCTGAAATTTGAGAAGGAGAAGCTAAAGTCAGATGTATCACTATTACAGTGGAGTAAAGGGATTTAAAGAGGCTTGAGAGAGGAGTTGGCCAGAATTAATTAGAAAAGAACACTGGCAGGGATGATAGCAGAGCAGCAACGGCTGGAATTTCTGGAAGCTATTCAGAAGACATAGGATATATACATCCCAAAAAGGAAGAAGTATTCTAAAAGTAAGATGACACAACCATGGTTAAGAAGGGAAGTCAATGCCAACATAAAAGCCAAAGAGGGGCATATAATAGATCAAAATAAGTGGGAAGTTTGAGGATTGGAAAGCTTTTAAATACCAACAGAAGATAACTAGAAAAATCATTAAGAAGGTAGAGATAGAATATCAAAGCAAGTAGCCAATAATATTAAAGAGGATACCAAAGTTTCTCCAGATACATAAAGTGTAAAAGAGAGGCAAGAGTGAATATTGGATTGCTGGAATACGGCACCAGAGAGGAAGTAATGGGGGACAAGAAAATGGCACATGAACTGAATAAGTATTTTTCATCACTCTTCACTATGGAAGACACTAGCACTATGTTGGAAGTTCCAAGTATCAGGGGTCCTGAAGTGTTGACATTACCATTACTAGGGAGAAGATTTTTGGAAAACAGAAAGGTGTGAAGGTAGATAAGTCACCTGGACCAGATGGTGTACACACCAGGGTTCTAAAAGAGCTGGCTGAAGAGATTGTGAAGGCATTAGTGGTGATCTTTCCAGCATCACTACATTCCGGAATGGTTCTGGAAGATTTGAAAATTGCAATTGTTACTCCACTCTTCAAGAAGGGAGAAAGGAAGAAGAAAGGAAACTATGGGGCAGTTAGTCCGATCTCAGTGGTTAGGAAGATTTTAAGGATGAGTTCTCAGGGTAATTAGAGGCACATGATAAAATAGGCCATAGTCAGCATGATTTCCTCAAGGAAGTATCTAGCTTGACAATTCTATTGGACTTCTATGCAGAAATAACAAGCAGAATTGGCAAAGCAGAATCGCTTGATGTTGTGTACTTGGCTTTTCGGAAGGCCTTTGCCGAAGTGCCACACATGGGGGTACTTAAGAATCTACGAGCCTAAGCTATTACAGGAAAGATTCTAGCATGGATAAAGCAGTAGCTGATTGAAAGAAGGCAAAGAGAGGGAATAAAGGGAGCTTTTTCTGGTTGGCTGCTGGTGACTAGTTGTGAACAACAAGTCTTTGTGGGGACCAAATTTTTTTTTTTACGTTATATGTCAGTGATTTAGATGATGGAATTTATGGCTTTGTTGCAAAGTTTACAGACTATATGAAGATAGGTGGAGGGTCTGGTAGTTTTGAGGAAGTAGAGAGGGTATAGATGGACTTAGATTAGAAGAATGGGCAAAGAAGTGGCAGATGGAATACAGTGTCGGGAAGTTTATGGTCATGCACTTTGATAGAATAAATGAAAGGATTGACTATTTTCTAAATGGAGAGAAAATACAAAAATCTGAGGCGCAACTGGATTTTGAAGTCCTTGTGCAGGATTACCTAAAGATTAATTTGTAGGTTGAGTCTGTGGTGAGGAAGGCAAAAGTGATGTTAGCATTTATTTCAAGAGCACTAGAATATAAAAGGAAGGATGGAATGTTGAGACTTTATAAAGCACTGTTGAGGCCTCATTGGGAGTACTGTAAGCAGTTTTGAGCCCCTTATCATAGAAAGGATGTGCTGAAATTGGAGAGCGTTCACTAGAGATTCACAAAAAAGTTTCCAGGATTAAATGGTTTGTCATATGAAGAGCGTTTAATGGCTCTGAGCCTGTGTTCACTGGAATTCAGAACAAAGAATGGTGACCTCATTGGAACCTACAGTATGGTGAAAGGCTTTGATAGAGTGGATGTGGAGAGAATGGGAGATTGGGAGAGTCTAAGAGCAGAGGACACAGCCTCAGAATAGAGGGGTGTCCTCTTAGAATGGAGATGAGGAGATCTCTTTAGCTAGTGAGTGGTGAATCTGTAGAATTCATTGCCACAGGCAGCTGTGGAGTCCAAGTCTTTATGTATATTTAAGATAGATTGATAGATTCTTGATTGGTCAGGGGAAGAAGGGATATGGAGAGATGGCAGGAGATTTGGGGCTGAGAGGGAAATGGATCAACCATGATGAAATGACAGGGCAGACTCGATGGGCCTAATTCTGCTCCTATAGATTAGGGTCTTATGATCTAAACCAAGCATCTGGTTTTGTTGCTAGAGGGATCAAAATTAAGGTGGGTAAGTTATGTTAAATCTTATGGAACTTTGGTTAGACCTCTCTTGGAATACTCCACATAGTCCTAGTTGTCATATTATAAAAAGAAAACAAACAATAGAGTGAGTGCAAAGCCACAAATTTGAAGGAATACATATCAGGAAAAAATGAATAGCCTGATAACTTTCTTAGGCAACATATCTTGTCCATACTGCACCAACCGCTGCCAGTGGGCTATAGACGTGCAGCAGCAGCGTGTGGTTAAGTGCCTTGCTCAAGGACACACATGCTGCCTCGGCTGAGGCACAAACTAACAACCTTCAGATCGCCAGCCCAAAGACTTAACCACTTGGCCATGCGCCAACATATATGGTTAAACCAGTACCTAACAGAGGCTTTTAACATGCTGATTGGTTTCAATAGAGTGATACACAAAGAATGCTTCCATTTATGAGGGAGCAATACTAGAGAGCATCTATATAAACCAAATACCAAGGAATTCAGAAGAATCTTGAGAACATGAAACTCGCTAATATAGGGAACAATGGAACTGAATAGAAATGATGCATTTAAAGGGAAGGAGTAGGGAATAGAGTTTGTGTGCTGATAGATTTAGATAAGAATAGACAGCAGATGGTTTAAGTTGAACATAGAAGCTGTTGTGGATTGGTTAAGTTTCATGCAATATATCCTTTGCATTCAACACCATCATACCCTCAAAGCTAACCAACAAGCTCCAAGACCTAAGCCTTGATATCTTCTTTTGCCACTGGGTACTTGATTTCCTCACTTGAAGACCCCAGTCTGTTTGGATTGGCAACAACATCTCCTCCACAGTCACCATCATCATAGGTGCACCACAAGGCTGTGAGCTTAGCCCTGCTCTGCTTGCTTAAATACTTAAGACTGTGAGGCTAAGTCTAACTCCAACACTGTATTTAAATTTACTGATGTTGGCCAAAGCAAAGATGGTGATGAATTGACATATAGGTGGGAAATTGAAAATCTGGTTGAATGGTACCACAACAACAACATCTCATTCTACTTCAGCTAAACCAAAGTGCTGATTATTGACTACAGGAAGATGAAATAGAAGATCTATGAGCCAAAGTTCATTACGGGATTGGAGTTAGAGAGGTTCAGTAACTTTTAATTTCTGGACGTTATCAAATCAGAGGATCTGCCCGGGGCCAGCATATAAATGCCATTACAAAGAAGACATGGCAGCATCTCCACTTTCTTAGTGGTTTGCGTAGATTTGGCATGTCATCTAAAACTTCGACAAGCTTCTATAGATGAACAATGGAGAGTATCCTGATTGGTTGCGTCATGGCCTGGTATGGAAACAGCAATGCCCAAGAATAGGAAAGTCTTCAGGGACATAACTAATGTCCTCCTCCTTTAAATAATAGGGTTTCCCTTTCTCCACATCCACATCATCTCCATTTCTGGGTTATCAGTGTTTAGCCCATCTTACTTCTGCCTTAACAGGATAGAGTTCCTCTTGCTTTCATTAACCACCCAATGAGCTTCCGCATCTGACATAGTCCACCATCTTCAATGGAATCCTACCACCAAGTGCATCTTTACTTCCCCCCCCCCCCCCAACTCTCTGCTTTCTACTGGCATCGCTCCCTCCATGATTTCTTTGTCCATTCAAACCTCCCCACTAATATCCATCATGGCACTTATCCTTGCAAGTGGCCGAAATGCTGCACATAGCCATTCGTCTCTTCCCCCACCTCCATTTAGGGCCCCAAACAGTCCTTCCAGATGGGGCAACAACTCACCTGCAAAACTGTTGGGGTTATCTTCTGTATCCAGTGCTCTCAATGCAGCCTCTACATTGGTGAGACTCGATGTAGATTGGGGGAACACTTTGTCAAATACCTCTGCTCCATCCACAAAAAGCAGAATTTCCAAATAGCCAACTATTTTAATTCCTATCCCCATTCCTATTCCAACATGTCGGTCCATGGCCTCTTCTTCTGCAATGAAGCCACTCTCAAGTTGGAATGGCCCTTTGCCTTTTCCACCTATCACTTCCCAGTTTCTTACTTCATTCCCCCCACCCCCACCTAACTGCCTTCACCTCTCACCTCCTAGCTTGTTCTCCTTCCCCTTCTCACCTTCTTATTTTGGCATCTTCCCCCTTACTTCCCTTACAGCCCAGTCCATTACAGGAAAACTCCGCCTAACATTTGAGCACATCTACAAAGAGTGCTGCCACAATAAAACAGCATCCATCATCAAGGACCCCTACCATCCAGGTCATGCTTTCTTCTGATGAAGGGTTTCAGCCCAAAACGTCAACTCTTTACTCTTTTCCATAGATTCTGCCTGGACTGCTGAGTTCCTCCACCATTTTGTGTGTCCTGCTGTCTTCTCACTGCTACCACCAAGAAGGAGGTACTGCAAGTTCAGGAACAGTTTACCTCTCAACCATTAGGCTTCTGAACCAAGATGGATAACTTCACTCACTACAAAATTGAACTGATCACTGAATACAACCAATGGACTCACTTTTAAGGACTTTACAACTCATATTCTCAGTATGTATTTACTTAATTATTTATTTTTTGTACTTGCACAGTTTTTCTTTTTGCACATTGGTTGTTTGTCAGTCTATTTGTGTAGTTTTTCATTGCTTCTATTATATATTTTGTTCTACTGGGAATGCTTGCAAGAAAATTAATCTCAGGGTAGTATATGGTGGCATGTTCATACTTTGATAATAAATTTACTTTGAACTTTGAAACTTACAATGTACCTAGAGTGGAAATGGAATTTCAGACCCTTTTAAACCTCAGTAAAAAATTGATTTAATTAGTAAAACCTTTAGGATTATAGTAAAAATATGATTATAAAGAAAACAGTATTTTCTGCAAATAATGAGGACAGCAGATACACATCCATTGCCATTACAGAACATTAGCTCTGAGCAGCTTAGACGCTGCAATTTTATGAGGTAATTAATGTAGTGTAATTTTAGAAGTGAAAAGATTGCCAGAAATGCCTTGAATAAACAATGTTGGATAGTTCTCTGGCTAAATGTATGTGCACTGAGTGTACTGTCAATTAGCCAAGTTATCATATCTTGGATACTATGTTACAGCAAGATAATTTTTCCACCTCAAACTATGTCACATTTCCAGACTTTTGTTTAGACATCTTTGTCAATAGAAATTATCAAGTTATGAGATTTTAAAAAATATGTTTTAGGTTAAAACTTACTTTAAAATGGTTAATTTTTCATGAAAGTCATAATCCGCTAATCTCTAGACAAGTGAAAAGTTTTCATAAACTAATTGGAATTTAGCATTTTTTCCAGAATTGCAGTCATAGCAATTTGGTGGCTTGTCTCCAAAAGTGATAAACAGTTTAGCCTCCCCCGTTCCTATTTCTTACATTCTTACACTTTGTTAACTAACTGATGGAACATAAAATTCAAGTATGATGAGTTAGAAAACAAGGTATTTAATATCCTCAACTGAATCATATTTGAGCAGTAGAAAATAAACTGACTTTTAGATCAAAGTTCAAAGTAAATTTATTATCAAAGTACATGACCATATACAATTCTGAGATTCCTTTTCCTGTGGGCATACTCAACAAATCTTTAGAATAGTAAGTACTATATAACAGAATCAATGAGCGACTGCCAAACTAGGGCTTTCATCCAGAGTGCAAAGGCAACACACTGCAAATGCAAAAAGAAGAAACAATAATATAAATAAATAAGCAATAAATATAAAGAAGCTGAAATGAAGAGCGTTTAAAAGTGAGTCCATTGGTTGTGAGAACATTTCAATGACAGGACAAATGAAATTGAGTGAAGTTATCCCCTTTGTTCAAGATCCTGATGGTTGAGGGGGACTAACTGCTCCTAAACCTGGTGGTGCGAGACCTAAGGCTCTTGCATCTTCCTCTTGATGGCAGGAATGAGAAGAGAGCATATCCTAGGAGATGGGGGTCCCTGATGATGGATGGTACTTTCCTGCGATAGTGGTTCATGTAGATGTGCTCAAAGGTGTGGAGGGCCTTACCTGTGATGGACTGGGCCATATCCATTACTTTTTGTAGAAACTATCCATTCAAAGGCATTAGTGCTTCCGTATCAGGCTTTGATGCATCCAGTCAATGTACTCTCCACCACACATCTATAGAAGTTTGTCAGTGTTTTAGATGTCATGCTGAATGTCTGCAAACTCCTAAGGAAGTAGAGGTGCTGCTGTGCTTCCTTCATAATTGCTCTTACGTGTTGGGCCCAGAACAGGTCCTCTGAAATAAGAACCCCAAAGAATTTAAAGTTGCTAACCCTCTCTGCCTCTGTCTCCCCAATCGCTTCACAGAGGTCGTACCTGGACCTCTTGTAACTTTCTTGGTAACCAGACTCTCATCTGGCTCTCAGCAGATTTCAAATCTCATGGTTCATCCAGGGCTTCTAATTGAGGAAGTCTCCGAATGATTTAGTGGGGACACACTCACCTACAGCTGTTCTAATAAAGTCCACAACAACAATGGTGTATTCATTCAGAACCCTAGATGAGCGCTTGAACGTGGCTCAGTCCACTGACTTGAAGCAATCCCATAGCCATTCCTCTGCCTCTTGTGACAACCTCTTTGTTGTCCTAATCTCTGGAGCTTTACTCCTTAGCCTCTGTCTGTTTGCATGCAGGAGAAGGCCAGCCAAGTGATCTGATGTACCAAAATGCAGTCTGGGCAAGGGATGCTAGGCACTTCTTATCTTAGTACAACAGTAGTCCAGTATGTTAGGACCTCAGGTGCTACAGGTTATATGCCGATGGTAATTAGGTAGGGATTTCTTCAAACAAGCCTGGTTGAAATCTCTGACTATGATTTGAAATGCTTTGGGATGGACTATTTCTTGTTTGGAGGCGGTTTCACAAAGTATCCCAAGCGCTTGATTATAGTCGGCTGCTGATGGTATGTAAGTTGCAATCAGGCTTACAGAGGAGAATTCCTTCGGTAAATAGAACAGATGGTATTTGACTGTTAGATGTTCAAATTCAGGGGAATAAGAGTTTAACAAAACCACCACATCGGAACACCAATGAGAGTTTATCATAAAACACACACCTCATCCTTTTGCCTTTCCCAACTCAGCAATTAGGTCCATTCTGGAAATTGAGAAGGCTACAGGTCTGATCGCTGTATCTGGCATGCCTGGAGAAAGCCACGCTTCAATCAAGCATACAATGGAACAGACTCTCAGTTCTCTTTGTACAGCAGTCTTGCCCTCAGATCCTCAATCTTGCTCTCTAGCAACTTCATATTTGGCCAACAAAATGTTGCATTTCAACATATTTTACAGTGCGGTATGATGCACAAAATAATGTTTGGAGTCAGACATCCAAAATGCTATCAATAGTTTGTCTTGGTCCACCCAAGTAGATGCTGCAGCCAAGAATGTGCACCTCAGAAGGCTAAGGAAACTTAGCATGTACCCATCACAGCTTGGTATTGCAATTGTTTTACCCAAGACCACAAGAAATTGCAGAGTATTGTATACAGCTCAGCCCATCACAAAAACAAACCTTCTCTCCAAGGAATATGTCTGCACTTCATGCTGCCTCAGAAAAGCGACCAACATAATCAAAGACCTCTGCCATTCCAGACATTCCCTCTTCTCTCTCCTTGCATCAGGCAGAAAATACAGTAGTTTGAAATCATGCATCACCAAGCTCAAGGACAGCTCCATAAGATTCTTAAATCGGCCTTGTGTACAAGACCGTAGGTCCATTAGGAGCAGAATTAGACCATTTAGCCCATCAGGTCTGCTCAGCCATTTCATCATGGCTGATCCATTTTTATGTGATTCGTTTGTATGATAAAGATGAAGTCTTGACTTCACAATCTACCTTGTCATGGCACTTGCTCCTTGTCGTCTGTTTGCAATAACTCTTTCTGTAATTGTAACACTTTAGGCTGCATTCTGTTATTGCTTTTTGCTTGCACAGTCTTGTTGAACTCGTGTTATGAAAGATCTGTATGGCTGGCAAGTAAAACAACTTCACAGTATCTTGGTACCTATGACAATAATAAACTAATTATCAATTGCCAATTCTGAAATTTATTCTGTTAAATAAAATAAATTAGGAAGGCATATGGTGCAGTGTCTTCTTTATTTTATTACTATTTCATGGATTTATGTTGTACTGATAGAATTTTGGACGTCTGACTCCAAACATTATTTTGTGTATCATATCACACTGTAAAATTTAATTGTTACAATTGAAACTAAGTGCTACCTCAGCTGGTGTTAACTGGATCCACTTGTGGAAGATTGAAGAAATATGCATGCAAAAGTCACATTCAGGTTGCAAAACACTTCATCTTTTTATTTATTTTCCTGGGCTTTGTGGGCTTACTAGTAGCTACAAGGCAATATGAGTAAGTAGCACGCTCAGGCCACTGAAGACAAGAATGTATCCACAGCAGATATTTATCAATGGATGTAGTTATAACTATTTAACAAATACCACCATTCCTTTGATACACAAATATTATTGAAGTGGTTTATAAATACAGAATTTCAGTGTGTAACAATTGAGCCACTTGCTCAAAAGTGCTAACAATAATGAGTGATTAATGACTATTTAAGTTACTTAGATGGAGAATCATTGGATGGTTAAGGATGCAGCAATGAGGTCAGACGTGCAAAGGCTAAATGACGTTAAAACCTTAGATATTAATATCCTAGCACAATTTTATTTGATTTGGCTTTGAAGGAAAGTGTGTTTTTTCTATATATTTTTAATGCCAAAACTTTATTTATTTTACACCATTAGCTGGTATCCAATCGTTTTCTTATATAATACTGCAGATTAATTGATATCATTAACTCTCTCCCAGTAAATAATTCTTTCCCAATCTTTTAAAAATATTTCCTCCCTGATCTTTGCTTTATAATCATTTACCTGATTAACTAAAGTCTAGATAAAGTCAGAGCCAAAGTAAAAGCAAAAGAGAGGGCATACAAGGAAGCCAGAGGTAGTGGGAAGATAGAGGACTGGGGAGCTTTTAAAAACTTGCAGAAGGAAAGCAAGATGGTCATTCGGAAGGAAAAGATGAATCATGAAAGGAAGCTGGCGACTAATATCAAAGAAGATACTAAAAACTTTTTTAAGTATATAAAGGGTAAAAGAGAGTTGAGGGTAGATATAGGACCAATACATAATGACACTGGAGATATTGTAATGAGAGATGCAGAGATGTCAGAGGAACTGAATGCATATTTTGCATCAGTCTTCACAGTGGAAGATGTCTGCAGTATACCGGACATTCAAGAGTGTCAGGGAAATGAAGTTTGTGCAGTGAAAATTACAAATGAGAAGGTGCTCAGGAAGCTTAATGGTCTGAGGGTGGATAAATCTCCTGGACTTGATGGAATACACCATCAGGTACTGAAGGAAGTAGCTGGAGAGATAGCGGAGGCATTAACAATGGTCTTTCAAAAATTGATAGAGTCTGGCATGTACCGGATGACTGGAAAATTACAAATGTTACTCCACTGTTTAAGAAATGTGAGAGGCAGCAGAAAGGAAACTATAGATCTGTTAGCCGGACATCAGTGGTTGGGAAGTTGTTGGAATCGATTGTTAGGGATGAGATTATGGAATACCTGGAAGCACATGACAAGATAGGCCAAAGGCAGCATGGTTTCCTGAAAGGAAAATCCTGCTTGACAGACCTACTGCAATTCTTTGCGGAAGTTACAAGCAAGGTAGACAAAGGAGATGCAGTAGATGTGGTGTACTTGGAGTTTTAGAAAGCCTTTGAAAAGGTGCCACACATGAGGCTGCTTAGCAAAATAAGAGCCCATGGAGTTACAGGGAAGTTACTAACAGAGGTGGAGCATTGGCTGGTCGGCAGAAAACAGAGAGTGGGAATATTCTGGCTGGCTGCAGTTTACCAGTGGAGTTTCATAGGGGTTGATGTTGGGACTACTGCTTTTTATGATGTACAGCAATGATTAGGACTATGGTATTAATGGATTTGTGGCTAAATTTGCCGATAATACAAAGATAGGTGGAGGAACAGATAGTGTTGAGGAAACAGACAGTCTGCAGAGAGAATTACATAGTTTAGGGGAATGGGCAAAGAAGTGGCAAATGAAATACAATGTTGGAAAGTGTATGGTCATGTACTTTGGTGGAAGGAATAAATGGCAGACTGTTATTTAGATGGGGAGAGAATTCAAAATGCAGAGATGCAAGAGGACTTGGGAGTCCTTGTGCAAGATACCCTAAAGGTTAACCTCCAGGTTGAGTTGGTTGTGGAGAAGGCAAATGCAATGTTGGCGTTCATTTCTAGAGGTATAGGATATAAGAGTAGAGATGTGATATTGAGGATCTATAAGGCACTTGTGAGACCACACTTGGAGTATTGTGTGCAGTTTTTGGCTCCTTATTTTAGAAAGGATATACTGACATTGGAGAGGGTTCAGAGAAGATTCACGAGAATTATTCCAGGAATGAAGGGGTTACCATATGTATTTCCTGGAGTTCAGAAGACCTCATAGAAACATTCCAAATGTTAAATGGCCTGAACAGATTAGATATGGCAAATTTATTTCCCATGGTAGGGGATTCTAGGACAAGAGGGCACGACTTTAGGATTGAAGGACATCCTTTTAGAACTGAGTCATGGAGAAATTACTTTAGTCAGAGGGTGGTAAATCTGTGGAATTTGTTGCCACGAGTGGCTGTGGAGGCCAAGTCATTGGGTGTATTTATGGCAGAAATAGATAGATTCTTGATTAGCCAGGGCATCAAAGGGTATGGGGTGAAAGCAGGGGAGTGGGGATGAATGGAAGAATTAGATCAGCCCACGATTGAATGGCGGAGCAGATTCGAATGGCCTACTTCTGCTCCTATATCTTATGGTCTTATAGGGCATGTAGAAATCAAACATTTTCTTCACGTTGAAGCATAGTTGTTGCGGTGATAACAAAAATACTTCTAGTTTCTATGCTAATTTGTCAAACCATTATACTTAGTGTCATCTATTTTGTCTTTAGGTTTTTGGGTTTATTAGCTGTGATACTTTTCCAGACATCAGCAGTTTAGTGGTATGGATCTTTTTCAAAAATGGTACACTTCCACAAGCATAAAATAACAAACCAGAAACAATACTAAATTGTAAGAACAAATTGTTAATAAGATAATAGACTGGTTGAGAGTAGTGCAGTTGATAATATGCATATGAACACTCAAAAGATATTAGACTAAGTAACATAAGCTTGTAATCAAATTTGAATTCTGTGTGAAAAGAGGCTGAAAAAGAGGGTACAAATTTAAGGTAAGTTAAGGTCACATCGGGTGCAGTATATGAGAGCAGATACCCTTGCACAAGTACTGGAGATTTATAGTAAGCTTTGGAAGAGTTAGTTGTGCATGGAGAATTGAGGGGCAGAAATGAACTTGGTAATTGTTAATAGAGGTAAACAAGGAAGAACTGTCTGGGAGTCCAGAAAGAGCATCCATTGTACTTTTTCTTTTTTCATGGTTTCTTTGCTTACTACTCTTCATTAATTGAAATATGACCATGCTTATCCACTGTGTGGCTAAGCACAGCTCCAATGCTATCTTCAAATCTGAAATCTGAATCACAGCTGGCAATGAATGAACTTACTGGAGCAAGAGATGTCACCTAGCTTCTTGCTTGATGTCAACAAACTAACAAGCTGATTGTTGGCTTCAAGAAAAGGAAGTATGGCAGCAGCTGAGAGAGTTAGCAGTTTTAAATTCCATGGTGCTAACATCAGGTGATCTGTCCTAGGCCCAACAATCATAACATGCAATCATAAGAAAGTAAAGATGCTGGTGTGCTAGTGTGTTTTCCTGAGGAGACCAAAGGAGTTCTGCTTGTTGTTAAACACTAACAAACTTCTACAGGTGTATTGTTAAAAGTATTCTGACTGGTTTCATCATGGTCTGCTATGGCAATTTGAATGCACAGGTACTAAAGCTGCAGAGAGTCATGGACTAGTCCAATACATGACAGACACGTCCCTCCCCGTCATCAAGTCAAGTCAAGTCACTTTTATTGTCATTTCAACCATAACTGCTGGTACAGTACATAGTAAAAATGAGTAGTATCTACAGGAGACACTGCCTCAAAAAGACAACCTCTATCAACAGACCATCCAACCCTTGCCTTTTTCTCACAGCTACTAGTGTACTGATGAAAGGTAACCTTGAACATTTTGCAGTGACAGGAAATATTGATGGAAGAAAAAGTTGTAGATGACAGCACATGATATTCATGAGTTACATCAAGGGATGGACAGGCAAAAGATTTGAAGAGCTTGTTAGAACTTCCCAAATTAAAAATAGATGGAAGATCATGTTCGCCCGCGTCATATAACATGACACATAATGATGATGATTGGTGGACAGGAGGAACAGAACCTGAAGTCCTGCACCACTGCGTTCAAGAACTGCCACCTCCCTTCAACCATTCAGGTCTTGAGCAACATCATAACCGTTTTGACCATCTCACACTAAAATGAACTTTATATTTTTTGTTCTAATTGTACTTTTCTGTAAAAAGTATATACTCTATATATGTTTCTTGTGAAGGCTGCTTTTTGATGTTACGTTGCTGTGATCCTGCTGCAAGTAAACTTTTCATTGCACTTGTGCATAATAATAAACTTGACTTTGACTTATCAGATTTGCAAGGACTCTTGATTATTTCAAGATTATGTGCCCTTAGTTTTCCTTCTATTCAATTTACTGTAAGAAATTTAATTTTTATCTATCCACTAATTATTTGGCTTTTCTTTTAATGCTCTATTTAACTTACAGATGTGGATGAATGCCATGAGGGGACTAATTGTTCAGGTGGACAGTGCATAAATACAGATGGATCCTATATGTGTAGATGTCAGACAGGGTTTACACATTTACCTGAAGCAGAACAATGTATTGGTAAGAATCATTAAAAACATTGGAACTTTATTTTGGTATTAAAGTATACTGTACTATACAGATTGTAATATCTAGGATATATTGCAGGTGCATGAAAGTGCACAACTCGAAGAATGTCAAGCTCATTACCTACAAAACAACAGAAAATAAGATTTAAAAAAAGAAGACCTGCAAGGTTTTACATCTTATTTCTTTGTAATGCTTTCAAAAAAATTTGGTCCCAGGCTGCTTAAAACAATAGCCTTCCCATTTTGCCACCAAAAATGCTGGTTCAATCTAAGATCTGGTGCTATTTATCTCTATTCTTACTTTAAATTTAGTATTCCCCAAAATAGTACATTCAGGCATAGCCTAACACTTCGGCAGTCTTTTTTAATTGTAATCTTCACAGTGTGCACTGATGACCCTACACCTACCATGCAGCATCATACAAGCAACTTAATACAGGCAAAATCACTGAAGGTCTGCAAGGGATTTAGAATACCTAAAAGTATATTTCATGTTCTTTTGTGCTGGTTTCAAATTTTCATTTGTGTATACTGTAATTGTTTTGCATTATTGTTTGTCAAAGATCATTGACATTTCCTATATTTTCAATGACAATAACCATGCATTGAATTAAATAACGTCTATTCAAACTTATCTAGAGATTTGATCATGATTATTTCAGTATAGAGAGGTTGGAAATGGATATTGGAAAAGAAACAGTAAAGGCCATTTCTGGATCAAGAGCCATCTAATGCAATTTCCCCATTTGATGCATATTAAATGTGGTCAGTCCCCCTCTTATGAGAACTTCACATGCAAATGGTCCACATTGCCCTAGTTGCTCCTTTAATAGAATCATAATTATACATCATGGAAACAACAGGTTCTGTGTTCCAATTTGTCCATGCTGACCAAGGTGATTACCTGAACTGGACCCATATGCCTTCATTTGGCCCATTCTTTGACATTTCCCATTCATGTTTCTGTTCAATGTCTCTTAAATACTGCATTTGTAGCTGCCTGTACCACTTCTGGCAGATCCTTCTATATGCTCACCACAATGAATGAAAAAACTTGCCCTTCAGGCCTCCTTTAAATCTTTCCTTTCTCACCTTCAACTTTCTTTTGTTTTAGACTTCCTACCCTGATTATCCATCCTATATTATAAAGCACATGATTTTAAGCATCTGAGATCATCCCTTCATTCTAGTGAAAATAATTGCAGCTTATCCAGTCTATAGTTATGGATTTCAGTCCTGGAAGCATTCTTATGAATCTTTTCTGCACCTTGTGACCTCTCTCAGGTACCTAGGTGTCTGTTGTTCAACGCCGTTGTGGGTACCCTTAGGCCTTAATAATGCTGTTTCAATTTGGGTCCTGACTAACTCAACCCACCCTATCCCTCCAATTCCATGAACTAATAAACTTCTAGTGCCCCATTTGCTTCAGACCAATGCTCATCCTCCCTTCTGTTTTCTTTTTATCAACTACCTAACTGACTCTGCCTCCTCAACTCTAAGGTTTTGATCTACACTACGATCACTGCTCTCCGAATAACAACTATTAAGTAACTACAGTGGCCAAAATGCTCATTGACACACTGTGGCAACACCTCGTACTACACCTATTACTCATAATTTAACATTATTCCAAATTTTAATTAGAACTTAGTATTTTTGAAGATACAAGCTTATCGTGTATTAGAATGGTATTTCTAAATATTCCATCCTATTGCTTGTATTTACTTAGATATTGATGAGTGTAGTTTATATGCTGGCTCTCTATGTGGCATCTGGAAGTGTGAGAATACTGTTGGTTCCTATCAATGCATTATGGGATGCCAGCCAGGATTCCAACGTACAGCTATTGGGGAATGCATTGGTAAGTACTCTTACAAGTAATTAGATGATGGATTCAGAATGTTTTAATTATATAATGGTTTGTTGACTTGATAATTTTAACCCATGCGTTATTGTTAATGGAGCTACATTTGGTTGAAGAACATACCATTTGTTTGATCCAGTGATTTCACAAGACCACAAGACATAGGAGCAAAATTTGGCCATTCAGCCATTGAGTTTGCTACATCATTCTATCGTGGCTTACTTATTATCCCTCTCAACCCCATTTCCCTGCCTACCCCCCATAACCTTTGACACCCTTACTAATAAAAAATCTATCATATCCCCCATGACTTGGCCTCCTATAGCAACTTGCCTACGGGGGACTACTTTTGAAACAGACTGTTTTCTCAACTTATTTTGCAGTTTCTTTAAAAGGAGTAATTATGCATTGTTGATATCATTTAGTGCATATATGTCAAACTCAAGGCCCGCGGGCCAAATCCGGCCCACGGTGGAATTATCTTTGGCCCGCGAGATAATATCTAATTACTATTAAAGCTGGCCCCAGTAATCGAAACGCCTATGGCGTATGATATGGCTAATGCTGAGTTTATTCAGGTACCAGGTTTTCAGGGTTTTTAGTGTTTATTCGGCAGTCTTGCTCGGCAGTCTTCTTCATAAGAAACGGAATTTGTAAAGTGAAACACTTTGTAGTTATAGCAGAGACTGAGACACATGAGAGCAGGCTGAAAAAACAGAGGCAACGAAAGCTGTGTTCGCACGCGTCCGACTGATCCGGCCCGCATGAAGCTGCATTTTGCTCAATCCGGCCCGTGACCTAAAATGAGTTTGACACCCCTGATTTAGTGTATAAAAGTGTGCCATCTTGGTTCTTAAAAAAATTGGATAAACTGTATGAGATGGTAGAATTAATCTGCATGCCTATGTAGTTAATATGCACAGTAAATCATTATTACCTAACTTTACCATGCTTCAATATTGTAGAAAAGTATTATAGTAGCTAGAATGCAAACAACTCTTTCACTCTTGTTATTAAATGCTTACATTTAACAGATCATATTAGTATTCCTAATTTTCTAACACTTAAAAAATTGTTCTTTCACCAATGGCAGTTCACACTGGTGACGTGCATCATCCTTGAATAGAGCACTACAGCTTCAAAGCAGATCTATTGGCCCATCTAGTTTGTGTTAAACTGTTAATATAAATCATAGAACAGTACAGCCCAGGAACAGGCCCTTTGGCCCACAATGTTATGCCAAACCAGTTAAATTAGTAATCAATTTGCTAACTAAACTAATTTCTTCTGCCTACACAATGTCCATATCCCTCCATTTTCCTCACATTCATGCACATATCTAAACGTCACTTAAATGTCCCAAGTGCCTCTACCACCAGGCAAGGCATTCCAAGTATATAACCATATAGCAATTACAGCACAGAAACAGGCCATCTCGGCCCTTCTAGTCCGTGCCAAACGCTTACTCTCACCTAGTCCCACCGACCTGCACTCAGCCCATAACCCTCCATTCCTTTTCTGTCCATATACCTATCATCTGTAATCTAC